>NW_010357428.1:50198-113377 GCF_000414095.1 Morus notabilis
TACATATAGATCAATCCTCCATAAATAATTCATAATTAGAGTCAGGTAAGATCCGTTAACCTCTCTAATTATATATGCATCCTTGAGTACCATGGATTCTCTAATGGATAGTGATTCACAAAACACATTCATGAACCAGAGCGCTCTTACTAATTCAAGTACCGAATCAACACTCAAGAGAATTATTTATCTACTTCTTTCTCAAGAAGGAATGGATTCCATCTCGTATAATAACATTCCCAGCTACCTATTTCATTATGTCTTCAAAATACAAGGAATAGGATTCAGGGTCTCGAAATCCGTACCGAGTAAATCAAAAGACATAAATTCATAAATAGGAGTTTGTTAAGAACTCAGGATTAAGATCATCCTATATATGACCATCAGTAGACTCAATTAGAATTTCTATGCTTAACGGAAATTATTAGAAATTCAAATTGTGTTTGTGTCTTTGTTCTACATAATCTTATTATGCGAAATACACTCATTCAATATCTCACCATATTAACAGTGCGGATAACACCGTTCCATTCTAAATGGGAATTACATGTATTAATAATGTTTTAATTAAAGATTCTGAACTTTAATTAAATTCATCATGAACAATGTTTTTGATTATTATCCTTAAACACTATCCTCTCGTATATAACACTTATATACTATGTTTAAGGTTACATAAACAATCACGGAATTTTCATTTGATATTCATAAAATATTCATAAATATATGCACATAAAATGATGAATAAACTCTTTTATTAATTAAATAATAAATATCCTATTACATCTTATGCTTCTAGGACACTATTCCCAATATCTAGCTCCCACCGACCTATAATGACCAAGAAAATCTCAGAATTTAAATGATACAATTTATGTATTTAAGTTAAGGATTTTTTCTGAAAAATATTTTGCTATATTTTGTGACTGAAGGATTTATGGAATTAATATCAATATTTCTAAATTCTGTAGCGGATTTCATGTAAGTTTATGTGTTATGATTAAATAAATTCGATCGATAAATTCTCATCGTAATTTAAGGTGGAAGAATTTCCAGTACATATATAGTTTGAGAATCTTCATTTCAAGAATCTCTAAGCACAATACGATGTTAGCAGCGTACAAAAAAAATCCTTAATTGCCGAACAGTTAGGTTGAAGTCACGAGAAAAATACTTATAGTAGAAGGGTACAATGTGAGCTCAGGAGTTGACACTGTCAGTAGCAATATCATTCTCGAAATATAATGCAGAAAAGTTAAATTTAGAATTTGTTCAGTCTAGAATTAATTTCAAGACTTAAAACAATTTGAAATGTTACGTGAGTAAGAATTTAATATCGAAGTATTAAGGGATTAATATTGAACTGTAAATAAGCAGTAGAAAAGGAACCGGCAGAAATTAAAATTTCCTATTGGCTAGGTACTTCCTTACAGTCAGTATAATTTTTAACAATTTCAAAAGAAACTTAAGAGATTGGACAAAAGTACAAGGGGTAGGTTAATGTTTAGATTGAATGAGGTGTGATGGTGGAAGATGAAGAGTACTCATGATAGTTTTTTTTTTCCTCTCTTTCTTCACTTGGCCAACCATGTTAAGGGGTTTTAAGTAAAAATTTTAGTTAGTTGAGTGTACTAGAAGACTTCATGATGAGAAGAATCAAATCAACTATTTAACAAAAAAGCTTACTTCACTTTACTCTTAAAACACCAAACCGGCCATACCTCTCTTGTTTCCTCTAAAAAAAAAAATTCACAAACACAAAGCACTAGTCTAGGATCTCAAGAAGAATGAATGGACCAAGGTGTCCTAGAAGGTGTCTAGCTAAGAATTTCTTCAAGGGTAAGACTCTAATCCTTATCTTTCTTGTTTCTAACAAAATTTAAGATTTAGAAATGCTATTCTCAAATTTTTCTACTATTCTAATTCTAAGTCATTAGCAAAACTTAGAGGAAGAAGAAGGTGATCAAAGTGTTTTAGGAGGAGCCTAACCAAGAATCTTCTTCAAGGGTAAAAACTCTAAACCCTTCCTCTATTTTTCTACCAAAGTTAAGTTGTGAATCATGGATGTAATTTGTGGTTCTTGAGGAAATAAGTAGTAATAAGGGCATGTGACTTTTATGTTAGTTTTGTGTGTTTTGAAGCTAGTTTGATTAGGATTATGTGGTATGTTTATATTTGGTTTAAGTTTGCTTATTTTGGGTTGGAGAAAAAATTTCCTGGTTAATTTGAACGCGAAAATGAGGAGCCTAGAGCGAGATTTTTCAGTGTTTCAAAGTTCAAACTTATGGTTCTTAATGTTTTAAACGTTTTTCTGTGACTGTGACAAAATCCAATTTTAACTCTAAATGCATGTTTTAAGCCATTTTTTTAAAAACAGTACAGGCTGTCAAAAACAGTTTCGGAAAAAAAACTGGCAGCCACTATTTTCAGCCAAACTAGGCCTTTAGAGGCTGAATTTCAGCTTTCTTAAAAAACGATAATTTTAGATCTCGACGAGACGAAAAATTGTCATGAAGAACAGATTTTCAAAATCGAATCTAAGATGCAGTAAAACACAAATTTTAGAAACTGTACAGTTTTAACTAAACAAAACTAACACAGTATAGGTTTTTAACAAAAGGTTATCAAAGAACCCGATATGTGATTTCAGTAAAATACTATGGTGTTAGACCTCATTTTAACGGAAATATTTGTGAAGAAAGTTTTTAAGAAAAATTGTTTCTTTTAAAAACTTAATAATTTTTCGAGCAAAACATCCCAGCGGGCACTTACGAGCCCAATATGTTAGGTCCTTAGAATTACGAAGATTAGATTTGGGTCCAACGCCCGCATTAATTCAAGAGACCCCGTTTGAGTTAAAATTTCAGTGGCCTAAGAGTTAGAACACCATGAATAAGTTTCTTGGCCGAATTGGGCTTTCATATCATAATAAGTCCAATGAGGTAAATTATAGAGAATAAGTTATTAGATTGGGTAATTGATTTTCAATATAGGCAAGTGGATGTTAAGAGCAATTAAGGAAAATAAGATTTTGAGGATTTAATAAATTGATCCTTATAGTAAATTATCCTTCAGTAAAGGAGAGGAATACATGCCTTAAGGAAAGGGTTAGATTTTCCTTCATAAGCTGCCAAAATAGAATAGCAAACGAAAGTTAATCTCACACTCTCAATGGATGTTCATTTTCAGAAGTAAGCAAGTAAGAGAATAGGTTGTTTGGCGAAAAGTGAATTCTAGCTCTGTAAATCAGGTAAGTAGGAATCTCGCCTACAATATGAATATATTTTAAAGGAAAAAGTTACACATGTTATGTACGCATGTTTATGCTTTATGCGATGACATGCCATAATACATACACCTTAATAAGTCAAGTGGAACTTATAAGAATAAACTCAGTTAAGTGCCGTACCAGTCTCTGAGAGGGAGGTAACTCAGACTCCGCAAGGAGATAGAAAAGAAAAAAAAAAGAAGAAGTATATAGTAAGTTAAATCATGGTGTTGTTGAGGACCTTGCAAACCCCTACGTCCCAATGGTTGCGCGCACATGGTATGAGCACTCGGGCCCATAAGTAACTAAGATAAGATCAAACAATAAGAATTTCGTTGAGGACCTTGCAAACCCCTACGTCCCAATGGTTGCGCGCACATGGTACGAGCACTCGGGCCCATAAGTAACTAAGATAAGATCAAACAATAAGAATTTAATAAGACATGATCATAATTAAGCATAATTAGCTCATGCATATTTATTCATGTGAATTTACAGTTATTTTGTGAGAAATAGTTCCTACTTGCTGAGCAAAAGCTCATCATAGAATATTTATACTGTACGTAAGCAACCTGCACATAATACTTAATGGACTGATGGCGAGTAGACGAACGATGTGGAGATCAGGGAATGGATACCGCTCACAAATATTTTCGCAATCAGTTTTACGTTATAAATAGTTTGGCTAATTATGATTCTAAAACTATATGTTAAATAGTTTTGTGGATTATGGCTGTAAATAAGCAAGACTTAAGAATTGGGTATATACATATAGATATATCTATATGCCTTGAGAAACATATATGTTAAGGTTTGAATATTTTAATTAAGAAAGCAATTCATAACTTATGTCTACTATAAGACTTTATAAAAAATATTCCGTAAATTTTAAGAAATTCTAGCAAGTACAAATTAATTTTAGCTACAATGACGGCCATTGAGGAGGGTCATCACATGGCCGAAAGGTTCCCTCTTCACCAGCCGACCGATGAAGAATAACTTCTCTGTCACCGGTCGATCGGTGTAAACGTTATTTGAACCTGTTTTGCCTAAAATGCTATTTTAACCCTGATTTTCTAAGAGAACCCAAATTAGCTTCATTTGGAGACCTAAAGTAGATGGATTAGCATCTTTAATCCATATTTTGAGATCAAAATCCTTGGAATGATGATTTGAAACATAAAATGATTTATGAAACTTAGAATTGGATTAAGGCACACTAATAGGAAATCGAAGTGTATAATTGAGATTGATTTACTTTAGGAATGAGAAATGAATCCTAAAATGTTATTTTGTATCAATGATAGTTGAAGAATTAAATAGAAGGCTTCGAGGAAGCGGAGGCTAGGATAGCGCAACGCTAGCCACATGTTTGGTGTCTAAGAGGTAGGATTTCTTATCATTTTCTTTGATAGCCTATTTTTAGAAAGAGTTTTGGCTTTACAAATGTTTTAAAGAAAGGACATGTTCGCGAAAAAAAATATTTTAATACAATAACTTGATTTTAGCTATTGGAAATATAATGAACTATTTCAAAATTTTAATGAATGATTTCTTAAGATAAGATATCTTGCGAACTGGTAAGCCTATTGATGGCCTAGATAGGATATGGAGATCGTATCCATGGGGGCATGACCCGAAACCCCGACCGGTAGACTACGGTGGTTATAAAGCTTGTGCCTGTGCTTGTGGTTGTGTAAAAAATTTATCATAGTATAAATTACTTGCTGATGTCTGTAATACGAAATTTTTAGTTTATACTTCATTTCAGGAAAAGGATGTGACGTTCTGGCTGTTGTGTCGGAACTGAATATCTTCATTTACTTACTTATTCATTTATTTATTTATAAAATTTATTTCAAAATACATTCTACTGGGCCTTCCACTCATGTTTTATTTTGTTTCTATAAATATTAAACCTCTCACAGGCGACGCTAGGAGCACTATTGAGTAGCCGAAGTAGTTGCCACCGTCTAACCCAATGAGGATTGTGACAACATCCTTGTGGAACAATGTAAGGATTGTAAATTCTTAGAATGTAAACTTTAAATCTCTAGATTGTGGTTGATGTTTGTAAATGATATTTACATGTTCATGTATATACAATATTTTATATCCTGTGGGTGGAACCCTGAACGATGCCGGAGGCTTAGTTTAAAACTTGTTTTTCAGAAAGTATGAAAGTTCCCATCACTTTCTTGTAATTTAATTTCAGCAAAATGTGGGGCTTGTTTAGAAATTCTCTTAATATTTTACTTTTGGTTTTGATTATTATATTTTCAAATGTTTAATTATTTTCTTAATCATGTTTAATCTCTAAACGAGCCTCCACGTCACTAATCACTGTTTTGGGGCGTGCCAATTTTTTTTGTGTACTACTAAATAATTTTTTGATTAATTCACCCTATTAAGAATTTTTTCGCTTTTAATGTTGCACAATTAATATTCTTTTTACTGTATTTGATCGTTAAAAAAGCAATAATAAAAAACATAATCTATAAAATTTTTAAAAAGAAAAAAAGACATTGATATTGAAAAAAGGAAAAATGTATGCACCGTATTTGGAATTGATTCTATTTTTATTTTTCACGTTTTTTAAAAAAGAAAAAAGAAAATATTTTTAAAACAGTGTTTGGCGCAATAAAGACAAAAAACGGAAATGAAAACGATTTTTTAATTTAGTATAAAATGAGAGAAAAATGAAAAACGACTTTTAGTCGTTTTTTATTTTTTGTTTTCATTTTCTCTTCTCTCGAGCATAGAGAAAAAGAAAGATATTAATAATTTTTTTTACACTAAAAATAATCTCTTAATAAAATTATTAAATATATTTTTAAAAATAATTTTTATCTGAAATTAAAAATATTTTTATTTTTATTTTTATATAAAAAATAAAATTATTTTACAACGAATTGTAGCATTAAAAAAGGGACAAAATTTTCACAAACCGCATCATCTATAAAATTACCCAGTAAACGACACCATATCTGGAAAACGACGAAGCATTAATCCGACCTCTGATTAAGCGTTAGATTTATCATCTAAAGATCATCACATTCCAGAAGCAGGCTTTACTTTACTGTTCTAATGGCGTCCTCACTCTCTCTCAAGCGCCTCATCTCCTCCAACCTCGTCCCCAAATCCCTCTCCGCGCCTATTCTCCATATCTCCGACTCCGCCGCTTCCAGGTCCTTCAGCGCCGATGCCGCCCAACCTCACGGCGGCGCCGACGTCCACTCCGCCCCAGGTACTTTTCATCTAAATCCTAAAAATTATCTGTTTTTTATATAGAAATGGAAAATCGAAACCTAATTGAGTCTTCTGGTAATCTTTACAGTCGTGGTATTGTTCCATGCCAGTGGGCTGACCTGTAACCAATGGCGGAAACTGAAGAACCTCTTGAACCCCGGCAAAACCCTATTTCGTCCGAGCATCAGCGAGCCTGGGACCAAGAAGAAATTCTTCCAACAGCTTAATCACAGCGCGGGTCCCACTTGCGTCCTGTATTTGCCCGAAGGAGCTTCGGAGAAATTGAACTTGTTGCCCTCCGGCTCCGGGGACGCCGTGGACCAAGATTTTCTGTTGTTGTACGGCCAATACAAATCCAATTTGGTGGATCATATTGATGTGGGAAAAGTTTCTGAATTTGATGAAATGGAAACTTCTCTCTTCAATTTTTATCTGCCAAGCTCGTATCTTTGTTCGGTTCTTGACCCGGCTTTCGCAAACAAGGAGGGTGAGCAAATGGCTGGTTCTGAAGGTCCTCAGGCCTCAGCAGAGCAAAGCTGACATGGAGGATGGTGAAGGTATTGCCGTTTGTCTCCTAAGGTTTTATACTTTTGAAAACGAAGGATGATGAGTGTAAGGTTTTTTTTTTTTTTTTTTTTTTTTTTGCCTCTGAGAAAAGGACAACTGAAATAAGAACTCCATAGTAGTAAAGCTCTTTGATTAAAATTTTTTTTTTCAAATGAAAAAACATGTCTTTGATTAGGTTGGAAACATGGAATGGTTTTACGTTTCCTTTTGCTAATTCTAACATAACCAACATAATTCTACAAATCCCAAATTCGTTGTTTGTGCAAATTACTTTCGACTATCTCCATAATTGAAGTGGCATTGCAGCGTTTAAGTTGTGAGTACTACTTTTTGGTATGATGGAGTTAATTATACAACTGTGTCGTTTAATCTCTGATATCTTTACAATTTATTAGAACATCAAATACAGGAAGTTCCATTCAATATGTTGCAAACAATGATTGTTTCTCTGTTCGGTATTAATGTTTCAGAACGCATATGCACATAATCTTCATCATGCTTGAAATAACAGAATTGGCTTAGGCATCTGATCCTGAAATGGGCATTCAAAAGCTTCAGTTCTGGAGTATCTCCATTTTTAACAAGACACATTGCAGAGGCTTATTCTTCTAGTTTTCTGCAGTAGTCTCACATTTGGAGACTTTTTTAATTCTGCCCATATGTTCTAGGCCAAGTTGTCTAAACTCACTTGCTTTGCAAATTAGGGTGATACCAACCACGTGGGAGCCTCCTAGGTGGCCTGTATTTGCAGATCTTCTCAAATTTCGAACTGTGCATACATTGGACTCCTTGGCGAGGATGAAACTAAACGTTCAGTCTGTAGAAAAGTGCGCAATAATGTAGAAAATTGGGTGTGCATAAAAAAAAATCATTACAAAATTGGAGTTTTTTCATCTCTGCACTGTTTGATGGCAAGTGTACCAAAATAGGACTTATGATCGTTGATATATAAGGTACATGGGTGTGTTGGAATGGGTGTTATGAATGTATGACTTTTTAATGTTCATTTCTTTCAACTAGAAACCACAGTCATCGACTGTAGGTAGATAAATTAGCACTCTTCACTGATACAACGGCTCTAAAACTTATGTTCATAGTTTAATAACCTAATTATCTTTTTAAGCATTATCCGAAAACTAAACAAGTTAAAAGTGCTTAGAACAAGAATATGTGTCTGCGTGTGCATATTCTCTGCTTCTGGGAGACTTTGGTGATCAACAACTATTCTTCGTAATCAGGTATAAATGTTTTCCTGCTCTTTGATAACCGAGAGAGCAAGGGAAAAAATTTGGACTAGTTTTGCTTCCAATTCTGTATGAGATTGCATAAACATTTTTATACATTTGTTGTACCTTGTTAATCTAATCGATTTGTATTATAGTTTGATTGAAAATGATGTGGATGGATAAAAGTGAGTGATCTTTGAAGCAAAAATGTTAAGATATAGGTTCTAAAGTGGCATGCTTGAGCTTTCTATTAGCTTCTCGTTAAAACTTGGTGTACGATAGCGGGACAGGTCATATCGCAATTTTGCAGGATCTTTCACGAAAATTCTCCAGTTAAAAAGGTTCTCTCCAGAACACACTCAGTAGATTAAGAGAGAATTATTTTGTAGTTGTTGTGTTACACCCAGACAGATTCATGAACTGTATCAGTACGACTTTGTTCTAGTGTGGAGAGTCCTTATTTACGTACTCAAAAAGTTAATTAAAACTGAAATCAATTATGTGTTACAGCTGCGATGGTTAGGCTTATTGATGGTATTTTCCGAAGAGGGCTGCATGTATGAGAAAGTTATGAGTGTGCGTTTTAAGAAAAGGACAAAAAAAAAAAAAAAGTAATTTTTGCACCGAGTTTAAATTGATCATATTTGATGCATTTTTGTTGTTTTCTCTTCCAGGAACCTAACTTGAGTCGCATTGTTGCATATCAAGAGGAAAAATCAATAAATTTGGTCATTATTTGGTTTCTTATACTCTTTCTTTCTTCGTATTGATAAAAATCTTTCTTTTTTTTTTTTCCTTAGAAAAAAGGGGAAAAAAAATCTCACTTAGAATATTGTTATCTTATCTTTATTAGATTAACCACTTTATTTTAAAAAAAGTTCTTGTAAGGCTTATGTTGCACGCATTAACCGCACTAGACGTGTGCATAGCAACATATGGCATGACCCCATTTAAAAGGTGAAGGACAATGGGAATATCAATAAATAAAACCACATTTGCCCGTAGATTTTCATATATCCCGTTGATTTCAGGAGTGCAATGCATTAGAAAGGACGATAAAAAAAAAAAAAAGAAGGATATGACATAACAGCCAAAATTATGCTTGTTATTCAATCTTATGTGAGTGATACATTAACTTTGTACATACAACTGTCTACGCTTCCTCCATATATCCGTCTTGTCCTAATAACAAGACAAAAAAACAAAGACAGATAGGAGCTAACATTAAAGTCAACTTCCATGTTTTTTGACCTGAACATGTTTTTGAGTCAACGCTTAAAATTGAAATTGACCTGAACAACGTAGCGCATTCTAATCTGTTCGACATTGTAAACAATGTACTCGTTATACAGTAAAGCACCCTGCAAGAAGCCGATAAATCAGAAGAGATTTACAGTGTCCCAAATGAACTATAATTCAACTTCATATTTAAATGATCATAGACAGTAATGCCTAATACCTCATGGTGTGGATTCTCTTTCGGTTTTCCTTCGGGAACTAAAACACCATCATCGAGCGCCCGAGCTTCGGAGAGATCAGGAGCAGTTCGTCCAACTCCCTTCGTGCTGCCATAGTAGGTTTTTCATCATATTACTTCAAGAGTAATCATTATCACTGCAGACTACTCATCTTGGCATTTTTAAGTTCCGAATATACTGTTCTTTTAGTTCTCAAGAGAGGAGATCAAAACTAGCATATATCAAGCAAAAGCACAAAAGGTTTGCAATCTAGAATGTGTCCATGCAGAGTTTCAACAGTACAGAGAATTAAGAGACGGATTTTGAAATAAAATTGTTATTTTTTTTTTTTTTAAAAGGTAAACTAAGCATGAGTCGGGTATGTGTCCAATCAGCATAAATAAAACAAACCTTAGCTTTCCCTTTGGTAGCTTATCAGCATCATACTTTGCAGTTAGAAGTTCAGCCATGTCACCAAGTGCAACCTAAGGCAATTCACAACCCAAAAACCATGAGAAAGGTCACAAAACTTTATGAAAGGGAGGGAGAAAAAGGGGGTTGGTGGGTGGGTAGGTGAGGAAAGAAGACTTCTAAGCATGGACGATTTGGCCGCATTTAACATATAATAAAGCCGTAAATCATCGGAATTAAGACTGTTGTCAAGTAAATATATATTTTTATAGTACTGACATAGTGACATCAATATATATACTAATCTCAAATTGTTCAATCTTAAAAAGAAGATCTTAACTATCACAATCTTAAGATACTAGGAACATAAAAGGTCTAAAACTATTAAATCGGTGAAATGACGAGGCCTAAAACTATCAGTATAGAATTCGGATGAATGAAGAGGCAACCTCACACAAAAGAAGCACGCCAGTTGTAGCATTGTGGGAAGCGTAGCAATAATTTGCACTTTTGGAGAACATGTCAGCAAAGTAAACCCCTTTCCCAAACATGTAACCAGTTACAGGTGCTTCGGGTGGAGCAATGCGCAAACCTACGGTATCAAAATACAGGTTGCACTAAGTTATTTTTTCAACATTCCATCCACAAAGTTGAAGCACAAATTGTAGGAGAAAAAAAAAAAAAACTTTTGCACTGGGAAGCTATTAAGAGTAGAAGAAAAATGGATAAGCAGAAAACCTTGGGATAAGATTCCAGTCCAATTCGTGAGCCGTGAACCATGCCACAACAGCATTCTATTTTTGGCACTTGAGAACTGCTTTCAAGAGATAATAAATAATAAATGAATTAAACTATACCAACTTACATTTCTGAAGATTAGACGTCCAAGTAGTTTTTAGTCATGCAATTTCACCTTTCTGAAACGGTCTTCTTCACCCTCCTTTGATAGTCTGAATAACTGGGCAATATCCACAGTATAATTTGAATGTGTTTTTCCATGAGTGTTCTGCATATATTTTGCCACCTGACCAGAGATGGAAAATGAAATAAATAATAAAATTTCGCCCAAGACCTCTTGGTCTAGTGGCACTGGGGGGTTTGGGTGGGGGTTGCGAGTTCAATCCTGTCTTGTATAAAAAAATAAATAAAATTTCAAACACCCCTAAAACATGTGGGCACCCATATAAGAGGAAAAAATGGTTTCAACATTGTTATGTTTATTTTGTGAATGTACATGTTTTACTATTGGAACTTCTATTGCTCTATAATTTTACGTACCATGGTGAACTCATCGGAATCAACATCAAGCGGTGTCAGCTCACAGCGAAGGCTTTGATAATGAGAGTACAGGGTATCTTCCTACAAGAATGGCAGAAACTTACATCAGTAAACATGAGGACTCAAAATTTCTGTAACGCGTAAAATATATAGAACGAGTCACTCATGACTAAGAGCAAACCACATGTACCTGAAAACCAATGTCATCCTTCAACAATTTCGTTGCCACCTCAATTTCACTTAGTGCTTCAACCTTCAATTAGATAATGGAGTTAAGCACATCTTTTTTCTAAAACAAAAGAAGCCAATTACTTGTCATAATAGCCCTCAAATAGAAGTCAAAGAAGCAGCTCTTTCTCCGCATCCCACTAACCACTTACAAAGAGAGTGAGGAAAAAACTTTACAAAGTACATATCTAGATAGAAAAAAAAGTTTACCATTTCCAATTTGCTTTTCAACTTCTGAGGAGTGTCGATTACATAATCACCTGCCATCAGTCAAATTATATATGAAGCAAATGCCCTTTCTGGAAACCAGAATATAACCATCAGTTGCCAGAGAGAGAACTCACGCATTTTTTTAAATCCAAAATCATGAGGAATGACAGTGTAAAATTCTCTGCAGAAAAACAGAATTTTTATTACACAATTCCAGATTTATCTAAAGAATACGAACTAACTGTGATACTTTAAGTACAAGAGAATGTAAATTCAAGTCATGCATAGCATCAAGCATGTCTCTTTTGCTGCAATAGCATCAGGGCTGCTTATAAGAAGAAAAACTGAGCCAAGCATTGAAGTAAAGAAACAAAGAAAACTACCCGCTTAATTGCTCTAGTGTTCTCCTATCAGATTGGCCAATCACATCAGCAATTCTCTTCAGCACTTCATAGCCCTAGATATGTCAAAAGACAAGACTCCATCAAAAACTTAAAATGTATTGCTTAAAAAAAGGAAAGGACAAATTATTTTGTCCCAAATAAATGTTCTGAGGAAGCACGTAAGAAGAACATATGTGCCTGAAATTCACACAACAAACAATCGACAAGGGAAAGTCCTCCCAACTATATTCTGTTCATCTGTTGAAAATACCAATTACGTCCAAAACATTATGAGAGAGAGAAAGATAAAGGAAAACAGGATAGAAGTTTAAGATCTGAGTCTGTCTTAGAATGAGTAGGTTCAATTACGTATCTTAAGTAACTATAGTTGGTTTGAATCATTTATCAACAAGACAACTACTTAATAATGATTTTCCTCCCAAAAAAATAAAAAATTAAGATAGTAATGTGGTTAGGATACTTCTAAAAAAAGATATAATTTCAGTATGAATCAAAGAACGATCAAACATGAGTTCGACACATACCTTCAAAATTGTTGATTTGCTTAACTTTCCAAGTGGTAATTTATCAGCATTATATCCTAAAAGAAAACGTGAGAAAATGGGAAAAGCAATTACATATGGGTTAAATCTATAAAAGAAAAGGAAAGACATTCAATTGTAGATGAACAAACCTATTTCCATCATTTGCTGCTTCATCATACTGACATTGCAAATGAGAGATATGAACTTTGCAACACGCTGCTCAAGCTTAGTGTTCTGAGGTTTTGCTTGTAAAGCTGAGATAGGCTGTTCTTTGACCTGATAATTTTACAGGCATTAAGAAACAATGGGAAGGATAATGGTCACAGATCAAAATGCACTGCTTGATGAAGGTAAAATTATTTTTTTTTTCCTTTTATATTTTAAGGATAAGTCTTATCCTTCTACCTAAAAGGGCCCTCCTAAATTCATCCAGTAGTAAACTCATAATCAAGAAAACTCACAGTTGAGTCCTCCTTGTTTTCATTGTAGTCCATTTCCAACCAAGTATAGCTCTTAGGGTAGGAAACAAACTCCTTTCTATTAGACCAGTGATTCTTGGTCTTCGCATAAAATTTCTGTTCAAACTCATGGATGGCACTTTCTCGTGATGTGTAAGGGCCTTGTATGTTGTTTTGACCTTTCACGCCAACTCTTCCCCATCTATTATAAACCATGAATCTGCTACCATCATCAGATTCTGCCAGTAGTTTTGAAGAAACGAAAGTAAGATTAAAGTCCAAAAGGCCTAAAGGCTAAAGCATTTTTGTCATCCAAATTAGAACCTGGTACAGTAAATACACAAGTTCGAATTCAAATCATCTTAATCAGAATCAATAAAAAAATTTCCAAAGGGAAAATGACTTAACCAAGAGCTTGAATCACGTAGAACTTGTTATTATTATCGCCAACATTTGTCTGGTTCAACATGGCATCATAGATGTCATTCCCCTACATTAAAGAACATATATATAAATATAAAAGAACCTTAACATGAATAATGTTTAACCAAACACAAATATGAAATGCAATATGCTATGAATTTGCAGACTTACAATATGTAAAACATGGTACTGTGTCTTCATGTCGTCTGGTAGCCATTGGTCCAACACTGCCGAACCCTTCTTGGTAGCAGTAATAATCTTCTCCTCCTTTCTATCATCCCCTTCTTCCTCAGCTGTCACCAACAAATAACAATTAACAACAATTCTTATAGGGTCCAAATCAAAAGGTACAACTTACATCCTTGCATTGAAAACAATAGGAAATAATAATAATAACGACTTGAGCTTTAAGAAAACAGATACCGGACATCTGTACTTTTTTTTTTCCTGATATCCAGAAATTCTCCGAACTCACTTTGTGAACCTGAGACATCATGTGTTAAAATATAAAAACTATTATTGGCTCACTTTCTAAGAGCTTAAGCTTTTAAGATGGATTGGTAAATTAACATAGTATCAGAACAGGAGGTCCTGAATTCAAACCCCTTAAATGCACTCTTTATTCTCATTTAAATTGTCATCACGTGTTACCTATTGTCCAGTCCATATGTGAGGAGGAGAGTTAAAATATAAAAATTATTGTTGAAAGAAATGTTAGGGAGATGTAATTTTTTCTTATAAATATTACTTTCCTGGGAAAATAAATAACACCATATTGGGTGAGTTTAGGATTACCTCAAAATGTGATAATGTGAAACCCATGAATTTCACTTTCTTGGATTTTAAAAAAGTCTAATAATTATACCAAACATGAGAATATGAAAGATTCTCATTCCCACTCTTGAGATTACCTCATACCAAACGCCCCAAGAATTTGGGATAAATTGATAAACTAACATCATGAACCCGAGTTTGAAACTAGTCTATACTAATTTCTTAACCAAAGTTAATTTGACCAGGGCCTATCTAACATCTACTATCTACTAAACGTGAAAATTGATGAAGTTTTTTGGGGGCAAATTTTCTCAGTAAGCAATCAGGTAATCAAGAATTTTCTCGAGAAAAAAAGTAAACTACCTTGAGGAATGCCATTGTCGAAGCCCTTGTCAGAGTCCTGACAAAGCCTCTCCAACAATTCTTTCTTAGACCCAGTTGTGGAAATTCCACGAAGAGAGGCTTGTTCGCGCAGCTGCCTAATACCCATGTTCCGAAACTCCTCCACGGCCTCAATTTTGTCCGACACATTTGACTTAACCAACTCTTCTTCATCTGCCAAATCCCTTTCCCTCTTCTTCCCCACCGAACAGCCATTTCCGTCCGGTACTTGCTCCTTCTCTTTGCGAATAGCAGATTCGAGTCTTCGAACCTACCCAAAAAAAACAAAAACAAAAAACCAAAAATTAGAAGCCGCCAAAAGCACGAAAACCTGCAGAGAAAAAAGAAAAAGAGAAAGACCAGGGTGGGCTTAATTCCGGAGGTGCTAAGACCGCGTTTGAGGAGTTCAGAACGGAGCTCTTCTACCTTAAGCTTGCTTGCCATTGCTAAAACAGTAAAAACTTACTAGAGATTTTGGAGGGAAATTGAAAGAGAGTTTCAAAACTGCAAAATGGAGTGTGGGTTTTCGCAAGTGGGAATTGTGAATTGTATCTGTGGCGATGTATGTGTTATATATTTGTATTTGTAAAGATTTGTAGCGTCTCGACCACTTCTATTTTTTTGCCGCCGGTTTTACGGTTCGTTTGTCCTGAGAAAGCTTCCCGAGCACGAGAGGAAAACCGGTCCAAATCCAATACCGCATATTAATATCATATGTGATATCATATTAATATCACATGGTCTCCACTTTCCACGTCAAACTACAGTTGCAATTTTGGCATTAACTGATTATTATTTTTTAAAGTCCTTTTTACGGTTTCAATCGACACCTCAAGTAAAGTTGCAATAATGATAAGTTCAAGAGAGATTTCAGTGTGCGTTTGTTCGGTGAATTCGTATTATAGTTTGAATTATAATTCGTAGTTTGTTATAATATTTTTTTTTTATAAAAAATACACGTAAATTAATAATGATTCTCAATCATGATTTGATTCTAAATATATGAATTAAACGTCTACTAAATTTTGTGTCATTTTGAGTTACGATAAAATGATGACCTTGTTCAGTTCGTAGATTCAAGTTTTTAATTTAAGTTGAGATGTGATTTTATGTGGGAATTTTTTATTGTAGTAGAAAAAATTAGATGTGATTTTTTATGAGAGCTTTTAACTATAGTAAAACTGAAATTAAAAATCGAATTAGTGAAATGAACGAGACCTTAATTTTTCAAGAGTGAATTTTATTATCCAAGACACAAACTGTCAAAAAAACAAAGAGCCCCTGTATATATGGGTTTAAATCAAGATTTTTTTATTATGACTTTTAAATTTTAAAATTTTTTTTTGAGATAACACTATAACAGAAATAAAATTATAAATTTATACTGTAGCAGAATCCATATATTAAATAGGAGTCTACTAATAACTCAGGATTAAGATTATTTTATGACCATCGATAGACTCGATTAGAATTTCTGTACTTAACAAAAATTATCAGAAATTCATATTGTGTCTGTATTCCGATTTCACACAATCTCATTATGTGTAATACACTCATTTAATATCTCACTGGATTAATAATGCAAATAACATTGTGTCATTCTAAGTGAGAATGACATGTATTAGTAATGTTTTAATTAAAGGTTATGAACTTTAATTAAATTTATTACAAATCATTTTGATTATTATCCTTCAATATTATCCTCTCGCATAGAACATTTATATACAATATTTAAGGACACATAAATAATTATAAAATTTTCAGTGATATTTATAAAATATTTAATAATATATGCACATAAAATAATGAATAAACTCTTTTATTAAATAAATAATAAATATCATATTACATCTCATACTTGTAGGACATCATTCCCAACAAGGGGTAAGGAGAAAAATAGCATAATTGGTAAAGTGATTAGTAAACTATAACATATTTTTTTAAAAAAATAGTAAATTTAAACATAATTTAATATTTTAGGTTTTAAACATTATTGAAAATCTAAAAAACTAGACTGTTCAGTGGATTCATGATGTCACATATGTATGTACAATCCTGTGGATTCTTAACCTAAGTCTCTGATACCACTCTATCACACCCCAGGGCAGGGGTCGGTGATGTGGAGCTCGATTAGTGGTTAAACACATGATAATAAAAGAAATTCCCAACGAGCTCCACACTTAATTAGTGGTCAAACCCTGTGTACACTGGTCGACCGGTGATAGAGCAGTGCAACACCATCGGTTGACCGGTGGTGTGCAATCCGGTCGACCGAATTGGTCGACCGGTGAGGCCAATGCAATCCGATCGATCGGTGAAGAACACCAGTGCGAGAAAACTCACGAAATTAGTTTGAAAACCTACAAATCTAGTCTCAAATCAAAATATCTCAAGGGACAACACCTGAATCCGGGTTCTAGGTACTAAATCAAGTCCAAAAAACCTGAGATCCCCAATTTCTACCATGTTTTAGTCAAAATCCATTTCGAACCAAAAATAAGTTTTAAAATATGAAAATTCAAGAATCAAGAGAGGTTTTTCTGAAACCTTACCTCGAATCCTTCTCTTGGCATTGAAAACTTCTTGAAATTTTCCTTTGGTTCGAATCCGGTTTGATTTGAGACAAAAACGGGAGAGAGAGAGAGAGAGTGAGTGAGAGAACGAGAGAGAGAATGAGATAGTGAAAGAGAGAGAGAGTGCACGGGAAGGAAAGAAAGGAAAGAAAAGGAAAAGGAAGGAAAAAGGAAAAAGGAAAAGAAAAAAAAAATGGACACGTGTCCAATATTTAAAATGATAGTCCAGAAATGTGCCCATACACATTTCTGGATAAAAATATAAATGCTGAGAATATTTAAATACCTTGGAATTACTCAACTTTATACGTCAGAAACATTTATTAATTAATGACTAATTAATTAATTTAGATTAGATACACTAATAAATCTCAATTATCTTAATTAATCTCATTTAATTCTTCAGGGTGTTACAGTAAATAATAAATATTGTATTTACTATTTAACACCATATTTACTAGTAAATATCATATTTACCTGAAAAGCTGACCACCGGCTCTGACGACCGTTTAACATCGTATTTAAAGGTAAATATCGCATTTACCAATAAATATTATATTTACTTATAAATTTCATATTTATCTGAAAATCCGGTCATCAACTTCGATGATTGTTTAAGAGTGTATTTACCAGTAAATATCATATTTACTAGTAAATATCATATTTTTAAAAAAAATTCAAGTATCGATTCCAACGACCGTTTAACACTATATTTACTAGTAAATATCGTATTTACTAGTAAATATCGTATTTACTAGTAAATATCGTATTTACGAGTAAATATCATATTTATCTGAAAATTCAACCATCGACTCTGTGCGACCGTTTAACATTGTATTTACCGGTAAATACCATATTTACCGAAAAATATAGTAAATTTCAAATTGTAACTACTAAAATATTTACATGTAAATAGAGTATTTACCATATTTAAAATTGTAATTATTAAAATATTTATAGACATTACAATATCTATCAATGTAAACTTGTAATTACTAAAATATTTATTGATAAATATAATATTTATCATATTTAAAATTAAAATTACTAAAATATTTACAGGTAAATATGCAAAACCAAATTTCAAAAATTATCGAATCTCAATCACAAACACATATCACAAAATCAGATTCAAAACGATAAGTCTCAAAGTCGCCGTCCATGACCTCACCGACGCTCTGACTCGACCAGATTCGGCAGCCACTCCAAAAATATTTTCGGTGTTTATCTACACTTATCCGTCGAGATATGTGGCTGGATCTAGTTCTGGATGGCTAGATCGGGAGAGGAGCGCTGAGATGACGCGAAGGTCACGCTGAGATCGCGCCAACATCACGTTGTGGTTGCGTCGAGATTTTCGCTGAAGTCGCACCGATTTGTGACGTAGGTGAGAAAGATTGCGACAACAATGGTGATGATAGTGGTGAACCAGATCGACGGTGATAGAGATGGCGATGGCAACCTCAGAGCTTCGACGGCGATGGCGAAAAATCTCTAAACTTCGACGACGATGGCGGCGGGAATCGGGAGAGAGAGGTTGGAGAGCGGAGAGATTGGAGAGCGTAGTTGTAATAGAGAGATCGTCGGCGTGTGTGAGATTGGCCGTCGATGCCAAAGGAGCTCGCTGGAGAAGTTCAAGGAAGTTTGGCCGGCGTGTGTGAGTGGGAGTTGAGAGAGAGAGTCGAGAGAGAAGGTGTGTGAGAGAGAACAAGAGAGAATGTCTAGCGACTAAGGGTGTGTGTAAAGAAGAAAGAGATGAAACCTTAAAAAAAGATAAAGTTAGAAAATCAACATTTTATTTTAAATCAAAATTTAAGATATGCTATAATTGATCGACATTTAAAAAATATGTTATTTATTTCAAACGTAGGTAATTACTTCCTGTGCTAACATAATCGATAAGTCCAAAGTGTTTAAGCGGGCTGGGCTTCAGGCCGATATGTTCGGCCTCAAATCTGCTGCTCTAAGTAATTAAACGTAAATTTAGGGGCACTTCTGAAAAGAAAAGAAAAAAAAAACCACAGGCTCGTCGTAGAAGGGAAAAGCCTTGCAGTCGGCGAAGCGCATTTGGTGGCGGAAGAGACGTCGTGGAAGACCACCCAGGCTTGAAGCGACTCCTTCGGCTCTGTTTGATTAGCTAAACATCTGTTTTCAGACCCAAATTTCGAACACAGAATCAGAATCAGACCCAAAATCACCGAGAGAATTTGTTTTCCTAAGTAAGTGAGTACCTTCGCGCTTGGTTTTCTGCTTGAGATTGTCGATGTATATGATAGCATCTCTTTTCTCTCTGCGATCTGTGTTGTTTTTCTATTTTTTTCTTCGTTTCTTTTGTTGCCTACTACCTGTCTGATGGAAGTCCTCAGACGCCATCTCTGTAGTTTTGTTGTGTCTAGTTCATGTTGGATTGTCCAGTTTAACATTAACATTGCATGGTATTAACACAAAAAATCAATATTCAAACCAATTTTGTTTTTTTTTTTCCCTGTTGTTGTTGTTTTTTTTTATTAATTTATTTATTTTTTATAGGAAGTGAGTGTGACATACAACTTGAAAATAGATATATATATATATATATCAGGTTTTTGCATAGTAGAAAAGGGGGAAAAGAATGGCTGAGAGACAAGGTCTTGATCAGCAGCATCAAACCGATCCGCCATTGCAGTCCGCAGGAGCTCCTAAGGAAGACATGATTGCTTGTCTCATGGCGTTAGAGGCTTCTTTGCTTCCATGCTTGCCTGCAAAAGAGCTCCAGGCAATCGACCGTTCTCCGCATCCTTCTCACCAGAGTTCGTAACCCTACAATCTTTGCTCACTTCTGAATTTGTATTATTTTTTGTTCTCGAATTATCGAACTTATGGCTGAATCGTTATAACAATATTTGTTTGATTGCGATAAACGTGTGTCAATTGTCTGATTTGATTACCCTATAAATTGGATCCCTGATTCCGTTGAAATTGAGTAATTTTCAAATGTTGTACAAGATTGATAAATCTAAAGTTTGGGATATTTTCCAACTCTTGCTAGAAGATTTTGAGTTGGTATGCCACTGAAGAAGCTAAGAGAATGTGTTTGTATTATCTGAGATTTGTATAATGCAATTAAGGGGGAATGAAATGACAGAACTTGAGCAGTGAATATTATGTAAATATTGAGTCTCAAGTTCAAAATCAACTCAGCCAAATGCACATCCAAACACCAGTTTGAACCAGGCTCATTGGATGAAACCCATGTGAACCTACAAACCAAACGTGCCCAAAAAAGTTTTTGATAAAGTTGTCCAAATGGACGCTTATTTACAGAAGTAGAAAATATATATGTCAAGTCAAAGTTGCTACTGTGAAATTGCCTCCCTTTTTTTTTGGCCTAATGTTGATGGTTGGCTGTTGATGTTCTTTTAAATCTTAGAGAATGTTGAGGCCTAATGAACAACCTGATTATAATCAAACGGGGATTAACCTTTTATATCAGATTATAACTTCTAGTGCTTTCAGTTACCTGCTTTAGAATTGAAGAAAGCATGGATTCTTTAGTTCTATATGATGTGCTGCAATTTTTCAACATAAGATGCCCATGAGTAATTACATTAATTGTGATTTTGCTCATTCTGTGTCGTAGATTATACTATCTTACTCCTTGGGACTTTATTAATTGTGTTTTATACATGTTGTGATTGTGTTTCTTGTGCTATTCTTCAGTTGATGTGGAAAGACATGCCAGAGATTTTATGGAGGCTGCCAAAAAGCTTCAACTGTATTTTATTGGTCTTCAACGTGAGGAGCAACCAAATAAGGCTGAAACACTGAGAAAGGTAATCACCATCATCGTGTTCTCCAACCGATTCATGGATTTGTTTATCGATTTAAGCGATTTGATTATCGTTGTGCTCGTCATCTTTGCAGGAGATTGCTGCCATGGAAGAAGAGTTGAAGCACAAAACTGAGATTATCAATAAACATGAGAAACTGATTCTAGGGTGGAGAAAGGAGTTGAAAGACCAGCTAGACAAACACCAAACGGAATTGGAGAGGGTATAGCTACTTGCCAACGGGCGTGATCTGACATGTTGTATTGTTTAGTGACAGACATCTTAGTGTTGCTTTGAGATGTGAAGCTCTCTCTTTAACTTAATCACGAGTTTTGCAACTTTTTAATGACATGCTTTTACTCTGCGGTCTGTATAACTTGTAAAGAAAATATTTTGTTCAGCATTGCTTGAATCCCAGTATGGCAAACCAACTTGTTAGGCTAGCCAACTTCACTTTATTGGCCGTGATCGTCTGCTGCTTTTGTGCTATGTAAGAGTCCAAAGGATGATCCATACTTTACCTACTCGTAAGGAGGCTTGAGCTGTTCAGACTTCTGGTTAGAGGTCCTGTTTTGGTATTTGCTTTTGGGAGCCGAGTCCAAAAGCTATATCTGGGAGCGTTTGGATAGTTTTTTCAGGATCGCTTCAGCTCTACAAAAGTCGAGCATAAAATGTGGCTTTTCAAAAGAGGGAGGTACTGTTCTCTATTTTTAGTTATCGTTCACCTCGCGGATTTGAATTTTCAATTTAAATTGTGATATGATATTTTTTTTAGAGTTTTTAACTGTAGTAAAAAAAATTAAATGTAACATTTTCTGAATATTTTTAACTATAAAAATTTAAAATTAAAAATTTAAATCAGTAAAATAAACAATGCTTTAAACTATTAGTGGATCACGTAAAAGAGTAGTTTGACTCCGTTTGCATTGGCTCTCGTACCGCTGGTATAATATTTAATCGTATGCAAGCGCTATCGTAGTAAAAGTTATAATGCTAAATTGAAACAACCTAAAGCACACGTGGTCAAACTCAATTCGTTGTACAAAGCCCAAATTTCTTTTCTTTGTTTTTTTTTTTTACGCCTCAGCTTTTTCTTTTTACTTTCAGATTCCAATTAAATTATCGTTAAAGAAGAAAGCTCTCATTTATTCTACAATCAATCATCTCAACCATTTTTCATTCTGTGAACCCAACTCCTAAGCGAACAAAACTTTCTTCAAAGTTTTTTCTTTCTTTCTTTCTTCTTCTTCTTTTTTTTTTTTTTTTTTTTGCTAATCATTCAAAGTCATCTGTTAAAGGAAAGAAACTTAGAATTTCAGAGAAGAATAATGATTTAGAAACTCATAGACAAAAATAGTATATTGCTTAAAAAAAATATTTACAAGGTTCGTTCTGCCCTCGGATGAGAGAGAGCTTATCTATTTATAGCTTAAGCTTACAAACTATTATAAGAGATAAGCTTAACTTACTTTACACATGTCGATTTCTTATTTAAAGCTACTTTATTATAAGATAAGATAAGAATCTTATCTAAACACCGGACACCTAAGCAAGTCATAATTACAAGATAAGATAAGAATCTTATCTAGACACCTAAGCAAGTCATAATTACAAGATAAGAACTATTTTTTTACAAAGTAACTTTTATAAAGTTACTTTTGACTAAGTGTAATGCCAGCTGGAGGATATGATCTCAATGACTGTTCTGGTCAAGAGATAGGTTAAGATTGAATCAATCTGATGAGTCAGAATCTACTGAGGCATATCCATGATAGTACCAGGGTCTCCGTCGTTTGTTGGGTGATGAGTCATACTATAGGTCCTGAGAATCCTGAAATAGTGCTGGGTTAGTCTTCTGGATCTTGTGAGTCCTGGAGTGATGGAGGTGCCGGAATGGAGGTTGATGTATCTTCATATAAGCTACAGTTGCTTACAGTGAAGATGTTGTATGGGCCATAGATCTCGATGGGTGGAGCTATTGCAGAACTGTTGGTGGAGCATGCTTTCGTTTGTATCCATTTTCTCTGCACAAGCATTTAATGAGGTGATCTGTGATCTCTTCAAGTGATATGGGGTAGTTAAAGCCGGTATACTAGGTATACACAATGTTCTGTGTATGTAGTGTCTGAGTTTCTGAGCTGATCAGATATGGCCGATTTTATAAAAAAGATGGTGTGTACTGGTGGGACTTCTGGTGAGGAGAAAGTCCAGACTCTGTATTTCTGGAGAAGTCTTAGGACTTCATTTCTCCACCACATGAGTGGAGAGAACATTTCTAAGAGCTGCCACAGAGTTGATCCTTCATTGCTAGGGTCATTAAGCTGTGTGTAAAGGTTCATGAGTGGACAATTAAGTGCGATCTGGTAGAGAGCTGTTTGGCACCATAGGTACCAAATATCATCTTTTGTGATCTCGCCAAAAGGATGAAGGTTGTAGATGGCTAGGTATGGTTGTTTTGTATTGTACAAGAACTTGGCATGGGGATTCTTAGTTCTGTTACAGACATTGGTTAAATAATAAAAAGGATGGTTTTTGGCGTAGTACTGGATTTGGTTGGGTTTTACAGGTATACACAGTGGTGTATGGATATTGGTAGTCATGAGGATGAGTGTAAAGGTTTTACAGGGAGTGATGACTTGAACTGGTTTTGGTCGAGTTAGGAAATCAATGATGAGGTTGTGAAGGCCTTTTATATGCTTGATAGAAAAGTCATATCTTGCAAACCAATCTTTAAGCCTGAGTAATTGTGGATCATGAAGAGTTTTGTTTTTAAAATCAACGACCTTAGGAAATGATGAATTATTCATACGGACCTCAAAATTATAACCTCTAAGATGGAAGTCAAAATTTTGAATTCCATACTTTACCGCAAGAATCTCCTTGTAGATGGTGTGATAATACTTTCATGATTTTTTGAACTGGCCACTGGCATGTCCACAGTAGTGCTTCTTGCCCTTATATTCTTCGATGAGGATGGCTCCCTAATAATGGTCACTTGTGTCTATTTGCAGGACTATTTTTCCTGTGCTTGGAATCTTCAGAGGTGGAGGTGACTGGGCCACTTTCTTTAATGTTATGACAACGGCTGTCTATTCTGTTCCCCACTAAGGAGGATTCTTCTTCAACAATTTTGACAGCTAGCTAGTATGTTCAGTCACGCGTGGAATGAAATCTATGAGATTATTGACTATTCCTAAGAACTGTTAAATTTGCTTTACAGTGAGGTTCTTATCTAGAAACGTCAATAATTCTCGAGCTATGTGATCTGCATCCCCAAGAATTCAACTTGGGTTTGTCCTATCTGACTTTTCTTTTCTGAGAGCATGATGCCATGTTGATCCACTATCTGATGGAATTGGGCTAGTAAGACTTTATGGGCTTCTGCTTCTTTTGAGAACAGTAGGATGTCATCTATGTAGATTAAGGCACTGTACATAATGGGCTCAAAGATGTAGCTCATTATTCGTTGGAATAGTGACGGGGTCGTCTTGAGTCCAAATGGCAAGACTCGCCATTGGTATTGTGCGTCTGGAATGCAGAAGGCTGTTTTGAGCCTATCTTTTGGATCAATTCCTAGTTGCCAGAATGCTCCTTTGAGGTTAAACTTTGAGAAGATTTGGGCTTCCTTTAGATGAGTGAATATGGAGCTGGTTCTTGAAATAGGGAATTTATCATCTTTCGGGATCAGGTTCAAAAGCTTGTAGTCGATTATTCTGATCTTTTTTCTACATAAAAGGTATGTTAAGCCCAATCTGACTTTGTAGGCTTAATTAATCCTTGTTTGAGAAGTTGTGCACATTCTTCTCGGACTTAGGCTAGATCTGATGGAGTCATTCCTAGATGAGTAATATTGGTTGGGTTGATGTCTTCATTCTTCTTGAAGGGCAACTGTATGAAGAAATATAATAAAACACGATTTCACATTTTTATTATATTCAAAATAATCTCTTAAAAGACAACCAAATGCAATTTCAGAATCGGTCTCAAAATGATTTCCAAAACAATCTCATTTTTCCTTTTGTTCTGAAAACAAAACCATTTTAAAAACATTACTAAACGGGCCCTTTAATTTTTGTATCGGAACCTTAATACGATTATAATACTAATATCTTTGTTGCTTATTAAATAAGTTAAGAATGAGGATTCAAACACTAATTGCATGTTTGATTTGAGGGTTCAAACCACCCCAATTTTAATTCAAACAATGTTTTCTCTCAAAAAAAAATTTATATTTAAAAATTTCTTGTTCTCTCTCAAGATTTGAATACTAGTTTAAACTACCTAATTTGAATCTTCAAACCAAACGAGCTAAAACAAAAACAATGCCAAAGAGTAACTTCTTAGTTTGTACTCTTATTGGGTATCTTGTCTGGGACCCGAATAAGATGAGTAGAAACAATTCGGATACCAACTAACATTATTGTATAACCAATATTGTTGTAGAAAAAGGGGGGAAAAAGTCCCTTATACCACTTCTGACACCTTCAAACTTTATTCTCAGTAGTTGAGAATAATATCTATTTTTGCTCGTGAGAAAAACAGTGATCGAGTAAATCCACACTCCCTCCAGTGCAAATGATAACAAGAGTGATAATAGTGAGAAGAATAATCTTTTGTTTTACTACAAAGCAATCAACTAGTAGATTTCAAGAGACATCTACATAGTTTTAGTTGCTAATTCTCAAAGCAGTAGTTAGCGAAGCCGAACTGACTATTCCGTTGTCTTTTTTTCTGATTCTTTAGTTCTTTTCTAACTAGGGGGACCAAAGCACGGGAATATGATCTCCTAATAACAATGATAAAATAACACCTTAACGCATGATACATGACACTGTAAAGAGAGATGATAACGTTCAAGTTAGGATCGAAGCTCGCGGTTCAAAAAGATATCAAAACAACAGAGATTGCTTTGTCTACTATTTCTTCGCGTAGGTAATTAACATTGAATTCTGTGGTGTTATCTTGAAACCTTGGAGACCCTGCATTGCAACTGTTGACTGCATCTCATCTCCATACTCCACAAAGGCTATACCGGGCTTCGTCTCCACCATTCTAACCTCCTTAAAACCAGGGAATTGGCAGAAGAGCATTTGCAGCATCATGGGATTCGCTTCCTGTGGAAGATTCTGAACAAACAGTATGTTGTTTGGCGGAGCAGGAGCCTCCGGTACGACAGACTTTACACCACCAGGATGAGGTATTTGTGAAAGCTGCGTCATATTGCACGGTGTAATGTAACAATGGTATAAGAACATAAATTTCATCAACTGATGCCTAAGAACTTAACAAACTAGTCTAGAACCAAATAACCGTCAAGACGGACATAATACAATGAGAAATAAGAAAGGAAGTTGATTTTCAAATCAGTTTTATCAATTATTCGAAACAGTGATCCAAAGACAACGGAGAAGATGCTTACAGGTGGTGCTGCACCGTATGCACCAGCATAAGCAGGATTCAGACCCATTGCAGCTTGGTTAGCATCAACTTGGTCTTTTCGCTTCTTTCCTGTCAAATAAGAAAACAAAAAATAGCATGTTAGTAAGATAATAGGCATTTTTAGGCTACTTTTGTATCTTCCAGTATACATAACGAGCAACGTTATAAAATACCATTAACCTATGAAAATCATGCAGTTATTTTAACAAGAGATATTATTACACATATCCAACATACAAACAATACACTGTCAGACTCCAATGTAACACACAATCCCTAATTATTGGGTTCTCAAAAGAGGTATCTATTACCGACTAAAATGCACGCACTCACTGATAGGTTATATGAATAACTGCACTAATAAATCGCTCAACAATGAGGTTCTATGGCAGAGTATGAGCTGCACCAAAACCAAAGGGTACATGAACACAAACACTATACAAGCATATGTTAGATTCTAGGGTTTCTTTCACCAACAAAGAAGAAAAGAAACAGAATTGAATCAAGAATCAAGAATTCTTATTCAACTGTAGGACCATTTGTATACAATTCAGCAGTTCTTCGAGGGACTACAATCCTCCCTCAGCTGGCTAATTGGCCAAGCTAATCCCTTTCTCACTAATTCCGTAATCCCCAATATTCCCCTCTTCCCCTATTTATTTCCCTCCACTTCCCACTTATTCTGTTATAACTAACCCCCCCTTGTATCCAACTGTCTAATTGGTTACATTCTATTAACCTTCTTACACTTACAGCCGTTTTCCTCTCCTAACGAACACCTGTCTTACCAAGGGCTTACAGTCGTTTCCCTCTCCTGTCTTACCAAGGGCCTGGTCCTATCAACTACTCTGCCCCCCAAAAGAGTCACCTTGTCCTCAAGGTGAAAGTCTGGAAACTGTTGCTGAATGACATCAAACAGCTCCCATGAAGCCTCAAAATCGGGCAGATCCTTCCACTTGATCAACACCTCCAGCTGGCCGGTGGATGAAGAAAAACGAGTATCCACGAGGTGCGTTGGTTCGACCCGTAACTCGAAATCCTCAGACAAAAGATACGAAAGCTCTTAGGAAGTAGCAAACACGCCAATCGCTTGCTTCAGCTGCGACACATGAAAAACCGGATGAATCCTGGCAAAATCCGGCAGTTGTAAACGATAGGCCACCGGCCCTACCCGAGCCAAAATCTTATACGGCCCGTAAAACCTAAGAGATAATTTCTCGTTGGTAACCCTGGCAAGCGAGCGGTGTCGGTAAGGCCGCAATTTCAAAAAGACCAAATCTCCCACCTGAAAGTTAACGTCCCTCCGTTTGAGGTCGGCTCTCACCTTCATCCGCTGTTGAGCCTGTAGCAGATGCGTCTTTAGCTCATCCAAAAGAGCGTCCCGGAACTGAAGTTGCTGCTCCAACAGGGAATTGGCTGCGGAACCACTTTCAAACCACAGCAACTTAGGAGGGTCACGTCCGTAAAGGGCTCGGAAGGGTGTCATACCTGCCGAAATATGGTAGCTAGTATTGCACTAGTATTCTGCCCAAGGAAGATGGGAAAACCAATGAGCAGGTTGAGTCGACACGAAACAACGAAGGTACGCCTCGAGACATCGGTTTACCACCTCGGACTGGCCATCCGTCTGAAGGTGATAGGCGGTACTTTGATGTAAAGAGGTGCCCTGCAACTTGAAGAGCTCAGTCCAAAAATGGCTAAGGAAGATTTTGTCCCTATCCGACACAATGGTGCGAGGAAAACCATGGAGGCGGACAACCTCCTTCACGAATAAGGCAGCAACAGATTTGGCGGTAAAAGGGTGGCGCAAACTGAGAAACTGAGCGTACTTACTCAAACGATCCACCACCACCAGTATAGTGTCACGTCCTCCTGATTTGGGCAGGCCCTCCACGAAGTCCATCGTTATGTCATCCCAAACCTGGGCCGGAAGAGGAAGTGGTTGGAGCAACCCGGCCGGCGAGAGTGTGGAAGACTTATGCTGCTGACAAATAAGGCAGGCAACGACAAACGAGATTACATCCTGCCTCATCCCCACCCAAAAAAATTCTGAGGCCAGCCGTTTGTAAGTCATTAAAACCCCGGAGTGGCCCCCCACCTTGCTACCGTGGAACTCCTTCAGTAACACCAGAATGATGGAAGATTTTGGAGGAACCACCACCCGATTCTTATAGAGCAACAGCTCATTCACCAATGTATATCCCTTCACAGCCTGTGGATCCTTCTCTAGCTGAGCCCTGATTTCTGTAAGCTTCAGGTCCAGGAACACCTGTTGGCAGATTGTGTCCCAACCAAAAACTGCCGTGGAACTCAGGCACATGAGTTCTAAATCCACAGGTCTCCGAGACAGGGCATCAGCCACTCGGTTCTCTAACCTGGGTTTATATTGTATTTCAAAATCATACCCCAATAGCGTGAACAACCAATGTTGGTGCTCCTCACTTACCAATCGCTGGTCCAGTAAAAACTTTAGACTTTTTTGGTCAGTCCGCACAATAAAGTGTCTTCCAAGCAAATAGTGACGCCATTTTTGGATTGCGAGAACTACTGCCATCAACTCCCGCTCATACACGGACTTTGCTTGAGCCCTAGCCGACAAAACCTGGCTGAAGTAGGCAATCGGCCGCTGTTGCTGCATCAATACCGCCCCAATCCCAAAACCAGAGGCATCGGATTCCAGCACGAATGGTAGAGAGAAGTCTGGCAAGGCGAGAACCGGCACTGTTGTCATGGCCGTTTTCAAACTTTTGAAAGCTTCCTCTGCCAACGGATTCCACTTGAAACTTTCCTTCTTCAATTGTTGGGTTAACGGCCAGGCCATGTGTCCATAACCAGCCACAAATCTCCTATAATATTCTGTGAGACCCAAGAATCCTCGCAACTCCTTGATAGAACGAGGAGTTGGCCAATCCACCATTGCCGAGATCTTGGTAGGGTCTGCCGACACCCCCTATCCTGAAATAATATGACCGAGATATTCCACCTGGGTTTGAGCAAACGTACACTTCTTCTGGTTGACATATAGCTGCTGCTCCACTAAAGTAGCCAATACCACATCCAAGTGTCTCAAATGCTCCTCGAAAGAGGCGCTGTAAATCAGAATATCGTCAGAAAAGACCAATACAAATTTCCTCAAGAATGGTTTTAATACCTCGTTCATCAAGGATTGAAACGTGGCAGGGGCATTGGTAAGGCCAAATGGCATTACTAAAAATTCATAGTCGCCCTCATGGGTACGAAATGCCGTTTTTGGAACCTCCCCTTCATCCATCCTTATTTGGTGATACCCGGCCTTTAAATCCAACTTAGAAAAAATTGTTGCCCCACCCAATTCGTCCAAAAGCTCCTCAATTACCGGTATGGGAAATTTGTCCGGCACCGTAGCTTTGTTAAGCGCTCGATAATCAAAACAAAAACGCCAACTTCCATCTTTCTTTTTGACTAGGAGCACGGGACTAAAGAAAGGGCTTGTACTTGGTTGGACTATTCTGGCTGCGAGCATCTCTTTAACCAATCTTTCTATCTCGTTCTTTTGGAAATGGGGGTACTTGTATGGTCGAACGCTAATCGGTCCTGCCCCTCCCTGAAGTATGATACGGTGATCGTGCGAACGGCGGGGAGGTAATCCCTCCGGCATATGTAGGACCTTAGAGTGCCGCTGCAACAAGTGTTGCACCGATTCCGGAAGAGGATTTTCAGTGTCGGAGTCAACCCGTAAGGTGCTCAACTCCACTTAGACCCCTTGACCCTCGTGCCTCAAAGTGCGAAACATTGCCTTAAGAGAGACCATGGCTCTGGAAAGGCTCATATCCCCTTTTAAGGTCACACCCTCTCCCCCTATTTTAAATTTCATAACTTGGGACTTCCAATTAACATGCATTCCACCCAATGTTTCCAGCCACTGCATGCCTAAGATCACATCTACTCCCCCTAATTCCAGCGGCAAAAAATTTTCAACAATGGTCAAACTCGGTAGAGTCAAGACCACCCCTCTACAAAGCCCCGTTCCCCGAACCGATTCCCCCGTTCCTACTTGAACACCAAACCCAGTAGTTGGAACAACAGGTATAGCTAACTTTTTCACCGTATCTAATGAAATGAAATTATGTGATGCGCCGGAATCAATCAAAACTATTACCTCACGTTGAGCAAGGACACCACGCAGCTTCATAGTTTTCGGAGTCGACAATCCCACTGCCGAATTCAAGGAAAGTTCGATAACTTCCTGTTGTACGTCCTCTAGGCCCTGCCCCGGATGTTCCTGTTCTATCTCCTCCCAATCAGCTTCATCCTCATCACTCACCAACATGACCCGTAATTCCTTCCTCTTGCACCGATGTCCCATGGTGAACTTCTCATCACAGCGAAAGCACAAGCCTCTCTCTTTTCTCTTGCCATTCAGAATCGGACAATTTCCGGAAGGGAAAATCCTTCTTTGGAGGCACGGTTTTCTCTGTCACCGTTGGAACATGGACAACAGCGCTGGCGCTGGTTTTTGAAGGCAGAGAAGAAAACTCTCCCCGTCCCCGGCTGAGGACCCTATGACCATTTCAACCCTGTCACCTCCTTTCGTAGCAAATCATTTTTCTCCTCTATTCGTTGCGCAATTTCCATAATTTCCCCTAACCCCGAAGGTTTCAACAACCTCAATTCAGCCCGAACTTCAGCTCTGAGTCCATTGATGAATATTCCCTCCAATATCTCCTCTGGTACGTCCCTCAGCGGAGCTGCCGTAATTTCGAACCTCCGGCGATAATCGGCCACCGTTCCATCTTGCCTAATCACTAGAAATTTTTCGCATAAGCTCCCGTCCTGCGACGAACGTAAACGCTGTAGCAAAGCCATCTTAAACTCCGTCCAATTGAAGAAAGGCCTTCTCCCATTCTGCCATTGGAACCAGGACAGGGCTTCACTCTCTAAAGCTATCCCTGCCGTAATCCGTTTCTCCCTTTCTGAGCAACGGTTAATTGCAAAAAATTGCTCCATTCTAAACACCCAACCATCTGGGTCGTCTCCACTAAAGACCGGACATTCAACGTGCCGCCGGCAGTTGGCCACCCATTCCTCATCCTCGATGTCTTCTAACATCTCTGTTTCCCCCTTCCCTGTGCGGAAATCCAGCCCTAGGAAAATCCTGTCGGGGTTCCTCTCTCGTCCCCACTCGCCACGCCTCTCCGCCGTTCCCGCGAGCGCCGTTCCACCCGCCCAATCCTCCGCCATTCCTTCAAAACCCCTCCTCTCCAGTCGCGCCCCACATGTCGCCTCTATACCCATTGGTTTCCCCCCTCTGATTCCTCACCGGTACTTCTCGTTCTCTGTCGTACCTCGGAATCTCCTCCCTCGCGACCTCCCGTCCTAGTTCTCGCAGAACCCTTCGATCCCCTGCACGGTTCGCCCCGTACGTTCCCATTGCGACTTCGGCTCGAAGCTCTTCTGTTACTCCAGAGTTACTCGGCGCTGCTCCGCCGTTCGTCACCGTCGCTATTGTCTTCGCCTTCTCCGGCGCCAGAGCTGTAATTGTCGCATTTTTAATGTATTCCTCCCAGATACGACGAAGATCAGCCAGGCTCTGAATCATCTCGGCCTTAACCTCGCCTACCTCCTTCATCGCTTCCCGCATCTCCTTAATTTCCCTCTCGACAGTGTCGAATCTCTCTTCAATCTTCTTGGCCGCCATTTCCTTCCCAAAATCTTGCTCTGATACCAAAATGTTAGATTCTAGGGTTTCTTTCACCAACAAAGAAGAAAAGAAACAGAATTGAATCAAGAATCAAGAATTCTTATTAAACTGTAGGATCATTTGTATACAATTCAGCAGTTCGTCGAGGGACTACAATCCTCCCCTAGCTGGCTAATTGGCCAAGCTAATCCCTTTCTCACTAATTCCGTAATCCCCAATATTCCCCTCTTCCCCTATTTATTTCCCTCCACTTCCCACTTATTCTATTGTAACTAACCCCCCCTTGTATCCAACTGCCTAATTGGTTACATTCTATTAACCTTCTTACACTTACAGCCGTTTCCCTCTCCTAACGAACACCTGTCTTATCAAGGGCCCGGTCCTATCAGCATATAAGCAGAGAGAAGAGATGGTGAGAATTTCTCACCTTTTTCTTCATGCCTCTTTCGTTTCTCCCGTAGAACAAAAGTACCATCAGCCTTTGCTATTACATCTGATTTTGTTTTGGCAAATTGTATTCTCTGTTGCATATCAATAAAAGAAGACAAATCAATTATCAAAAAAAAAAAAAAAAAAAAAGACAAATCATACGTGGAAATAAAGAAAGAGCAATCATTACCTGAATTCTATATGAGTTGCAAGTTATGTGATGTAGTTGCACTAAGAGTGCATTTGGTTGGACTGGTGGAATAGTAATGGTAATGGTAATGATAATGAGAATGGAATGGAATAGGAATGCATTGAAAATAAAAACTTATTCTTTTATTTGGTTGGAATAATGGAATGACTTCATAATAGAATGAAATTAATTATACTTTGACGAAAATACCCTTAAAACATATAAACTATCGTCTTCAACCAAAGAAGCTATGTACTATCATAGAACAACCCAAGTATGAACCATAGAGAGTGAAAAAAAAATCTGAAAAAACAATTACTTTTATCTAGAAAACCCCAAATCTAAAAATAATTGTTTCCGAGTTCTAAACATTATTCAAAGTTTATCCCAAATGTAAGAAAACCATCAATGAACAACCCCAAATCTTAAAAAAAAATGTACACACACACACAAACACAATATGAACGACACTAGATCTACAACTAAGAATAAATCCATATAGAAATCTGAAAAGCCCAATCAATAGAAGCAACCGGCTTCATGTGTTTTATCTCTTTCCATGTTTTCTTAGTTTTTGAAATTTGACGAATAGTGACAATAGAAACGAAAAATGGACAAAGGCAAGCTTTGATGGTGAGCGTCGATATTGATGGTGGACCACCAGCGGCGCACGTTCCAGGCTTCGATGGTGAACGTGAGCTTTGATGGTCCAGCAAGGCTCGAGAGCTCTATAAGGAAGCAAGCTCTTGCGATCTCTGGCCGCGCTTGAAGTGGATTAGGAGGTGGACGCCAACTCCGATGATGGCCGGCGGCGCTTGATGGTAGCATTAGAGATGGAGTTTCAAGGTCAGCTTTTGGCTGGATCTGAGAGAGATTGAGTTTTGATTTTTGTGGAGTGTTTAGAAGACAAAAAGGACAGTTAGGGAAAAAATAATTCCACCAACTTCAGACTAGCAATTCCACTGCCCCACTGGATGAATGGCTTTTCCACCAAAATAAGTGAATGGCCTTTCCATTGGAAAGGCCTTTCTTAAGTGATTTTGTTAACCAAACAAGAGATTTGAGTTTTAGGAAAGGAATTGTCTTTCCTTTCCATTCCATTACCTCCAACCAAATCAAAGCAGACATACAATCATCAATTAATCCAAAACTGAAATCAACAACCATGCCTCTACAAAAAAGCTAAAAAATTGTAGCATTATCACAACACGGGAAATTTAACATGCCAATTAATAAAGTTTCGTGGACATAATCAGCCATATCACATTTTGGAAAAACGAACAGGAGGAAGCAACATAAGATCCGTCAAAGCTACTGTCTAAACCTGTTGAATGATTGGACCATTTTTTCCATATTGTTCGAAGGTAAAACCTACCTTAGCCCCATCCCAGCTTTAGTGGCAGCACTTAACCATTCTAACTAGGATTAAGTGGCAGCATTTAACCATTTTAACTAGGATTAAACTCATTTTTACTCGCTAGATTGTATAGGCTATAACCAATTTTAGTCCCTTACTTGTAAAGTTACTACAATGAGTCCCGAGTTTATCATATTATCCAAAATTAATCCTTACGTCCTTCTGACTGTTGAATCTGAGCGAAAAAAAAAGGCACGGTTTCCTCCAAGCAGCTAAAACTCCCACTAAACTGCATCTTCTTCACGTGCTCTTCTTTCATCCAGATTTAAATAGTCTGATAGGCGGCAGAAAGACTAATTTGGGATCATTCGATAAACCGGGGACTCATTATGGAACACTTTAAAAGTCATGAGGCAAACTAAAAAGTGCGATTAACCCTTTTAACTGTAATACACAAGACAAGAATAATAACTTATGAAGCTCAATTTAAGTTCGTTTTCGGGCTATAGATGGACCCTAATTCCAAATCTCACAAACGAGCTAACTAAGCCTCTACAACTGAACACATGAACAGCACGAAAACAACAAAACCGCTGTCTCTACAACTAATCACCACAAATATTGAGAGAGAAAGAAAACACAGTTCTCGAAATTCTCATATAACAAAGAAAACAAACAGATTTATTAGAGTACCATAGGCTTGTCGTAGAAGGGGAAGCCCTGCAGTTGGCGAATCGCATTGGAGGCGGAAGAAACGTCCTGGAAGACGACCCAGGCTTGGCCTTTGTGCTTGAGCGTCTTGAACGCCAAAACCTCCAGAATCTTCCCGAACTGTGAGAACACCGCGTGAAGCGACTTCTTCAGCTCTGTTCAATCAAACCGAAAAACTTGATTTCAGACTCCAATTTCAAACGCAGAAACAGAAAGCAATAAAATCACGAAGAGAATTGGTATCCATAAGTGAGTAATACCATTGAGCTTGATTTTCTCGTTGAGATTGTTGATGTAAATTGTAACGTTGGGAGGGATTTCCGTGCCGGTGTTGGTTTCCGCCATCTCTCTCTCTCTCTCTCTCGTGTAATGAAATTGAATTCTCTCTCACTCACTCAGTTTCCCACTGCAATCAAGAGACTTGAAATCCAGTTTGCAGAGTTTATGCGAGACTAATTACGCAATTACAGAGGTGGGTCGATTTGGGGGAGAAGGAGAGAGCCCTAACTTTGATGCAGTTCCAGTCCGATAGGTGAAAGATGGCCCACCATTTCTTATTGGGCTTAGTTTGCGTCCCCTGTTTTATTTGGGCTAAATATTCTAGCTCAAGTTACTTTTGGTTCAGTGTGTGGGAAAAAATCAGAAATATCAATGCGAAAAAAAAAAGTATTACAAAAATTACAATACATGGCAAAACTTCATACGTTGAGTTGAAATTCAACAAAATTTTTAAAATATTCTGAATATAACAAAAATAACATAATTATTATCGATATCGTTATTACATTATACCTATTACTAAAGGAGGTACTCGGTTTACTCTACTAAGTATAGTGCCGGGTCCTTCTTATACTTTTTCTTTGAAGAAATCCCGGTGTGTCCTAATTTTGTGTTTTTACCATTTTAGCCTTGGTTTATTATTTCTGTTTTGTTTTTTGTTTGGTTATTTTTGTAATTTTCTTATTTGGAAAAATTTCGTCTGTGTCCCGAAATTATGTATTTACTGTTTTATGCTTGATTGTTTGTTTTTATTTTGTTTTTGGTTTGGATATTTTCGTAATTTCATTTCAGAATAGCATTTTGCTATTCTTCGAAGCTTCCAGCTTCATTTTTTCTGCACATTTTTTTTGGATTTCTTTCCTTCTCTCTCTCATCCTCTCCGTGAAGTTTTCTTCCTCATTTTTCTCTGCAGATCTTCAGAGTTTTAAGCTCTTTTTATTCTTAATATGCTTTTCGTCTTTGTTTTCTCTCTATTTGTTTCTGTATTTTCGTTTTGGTTTCTTATGTTTTGCATTTGTGCATGCCTCTGGTTATTTATTTCCGTGAAGTTTCTACTTTCATTTCTTCTGTGGAAATATGTTTTGCATTTGTATATGCCTCTGTTATTTATTTTCGTGAAGTTTCTACCTTTATTTCTTCCGTGAAACTTTTTTTTATCTATTTATCTATTTGTTTTTTTCCTCCTTTCTTTTTTCAGATTTGTTAGTGTTTGTATAGATTTAGCTTTTTTTTTCTTCCGTGGAAATATGTTTTGCATTTGTGCATGCCTCTGGTTATTTATTTTCGTGAAGTTTCTACCTTTATTTCTTCCGTGAAATTTTTTTTTCCTATTTGTTTATTCGTTTTTTTCCTCCTTTCTTTTTTCAGATCTGTTAGTGTTTGTATAGATTTAGTTTTTTTTTTACTTCTATTTTTTTCCCAGATCTGTTATTGAGGTTTATGGGATTAGATATCTGCATTTGGTTTTGTAGTTTTGTTTTTCGTTTATATTTTCTTAGATTTGATTTTGTTTTTTGTTTTTTGTTTTTTTTTCTGTTTTTCGTTTTTCCAGATCTCTTAGTGTTTTTTTTTTTTTCATTTTCCCCTTTTTTCATAATTTTTTTTTCATTTTTCCAGATCTGGTAGTGTTTTTATAGATTTGGCTTAGTTTTTGTTTCTATTTTGTATTCGAGTTTTTTCCCAAGTTTTTCCATATATGTTAGTAATGTTTTTGGGATGTTACCGCATTTGGTTATTTTTGTGAAGTTTGTTTCACTTTTTTTCCCTTTTTGTAAGATTTCTGGGATTCTTTTTGTTTGTTTGTTTTGTTTTGTAGTTTTGTTTTCCATTTTAATTTCCTTAGATTTGCCTTAGTTTTTTTTTCGTGTTTTTCATTTTTCCAGATCTGTTAGTTTCTGAAATTTTTTTATGTTATTTTTTTCCATATCTGTTAATGTTTTTATACATTTGGTTTCGTTTTTTATTATAATTTTTTTATTTTTTTTAAGTTTCCAGATTTATTAGTATTTTTTATTTCCAGATGTATTATTTGTTATTGTTATCTCTTAATTGTTTTCTTCTTTTTTAATTAAGTTTTTATTTTTACTAATTATTAACCCTTTTTCCCGCAGGTTATATTAGTCGAGAATATTTAGACATTTATTTTTAGTGCAAGGTAATTCTTTCTAACGAGATACTTTGTTTTGACTGTCTGCAGGTTATTCGTTCTGTTCCACGGTACTTATCATGCAGCATAACACCTGTTTGTAGCAAATTATTACCTTTTATTTGCAGCGTAATAACGGTAGTGTTAAGTTTTGTTTGCAGTATTTACTACCACCATATACTCAACCGTTTATTTTCTTTGTATAAATATATTGTTCTCTCTTTCATGCTTATAGTCATTTGCTTTGCTTATGCTTTCGTTGTCATATACTTATCGTCTATCTTCTCTGTTTTCTTCCTTTTCTTCAATTTTCATTGGAGAGGTTTATTCCCCCGTTCTATTATCTTTGTTTTGAAATGCTTTTAGTTCTTCTGCATCAACAATATCCACGTTCGTTATTCCTCTAAGGTATTTATTTCTTACCTTTTTCACCTCATTTCCATATACTTATCGTTTATCTTTTCTGTCTTCTTCCTTTTCTTCAATTTTCATTACTGAGTTCTTTTTGTTATCTCTGTTTTGAAGTGTTTTTCCTGCTTCTGCATCAACTCTATCTACTTTCGTTATTGTTCTTAGGTACTTATTTCTTATTTCTTCCACTTCATTTCTAATTCTCTATTAAAAATCTGTTGGTCCCTGGTGGTGATGATGTTTTTCCTCTTTATTGTTGCCATATATTGAGTAATTGTTACAAGTGATTTATCAAGTATTGATGTTGCCCGGATTATTGAAGATTTATCCTTATATTATTTCGTTTAGGGTGTTTATGTTTTTTGAAAAATAACAAATCTTTTTACTTCTTACTTGCAAATATTTTATTTTCCTTATTCCACTCTAAACCATTTCATTCTTTAACTGATTTTTTTTGTAAGGTTTTTTTTTTTCACTATTACAACTATTAAAAATTTGTTCCTCTGTTATTTAGTGCAAGTCTTTCAATAATTCAGCTGGTAGCCAATGATAATGTTGAATCATAATTCAGTTACTTTTGATACATGTTGGTAGCAAAAAAAAAAAAAAAAAAAAAACCTGAGAATTGTTGCCATGTATTGAGTAATTGTTAATAGTGATTTACTAATTATTGATATTGCCCGGATTATTGAAGATTTATCCTTATATTATTCGTTTAAGGTGTTTATGTTTTTTTAACAATAATCAATCTTTTGACTTCTTAGTTGCAGGTGTTTTATTTTTTTAACTCTGCTTTGAACCATTTCATCCTTTCACCAAATTTTTTCCTAAGGTTTTTGTTTACTATATTTACTTTGGTGTTTATTATTTGGTAGGAAGTTATAATCATTTAACTATGCTTTAACTTTGGAAGTTTCTTATTTTCTATTTTTTTCCTTTTGTCCATTGTTTTTTATTATTTCGTTTTTTAATATAACTATTTCAATAATTCAGCTGGCAGCCAATTACAATGTTAAATCACATTTCAGTTACTTTTAATACACATTGGTAGCAAAAAAAGATGAATACCTGAACCATTCCTTTTATATATTTTGATGTCTTTGTCTTTTTGTTTCTTACTTGTAGATGTTTTATTTTTCTTATTTCACTTTGAACCTCCCGGGAATTATTACTATATATTGAGTACTTATTAATAGTAATTTAGCAAATGTTAGTTTTGCCCGGATTATTGAAGATTTATCTTTATATTATTTGGTTTAAGGTGTTTATATTTTTTTAACAGTAACCAATCTTCTTGCTTCTTAGTTGCAGGTGTTTTATATTTTTTATTCTATTTTGAAATATTTCATCCTTCAACTAATTTTTTGCCTAAGTTTTTTGTTCACTATATTTACTCTGGTGTTTAGACTTGCTTGGTGTTGTATTATGTGGAGAAAAGGTGGTGAGGTCAAGTCTTTTCTTTTGTTGGAGTTATGTTCTGTTTGTGTTATGTTGTATTGTGTTGTGTGGACCAATTTTACAAACATATAGTAGACATAGATTCCTCCCTTCTCTTCTCTGCTACAAAGATTGTATGTCAACAAAGATCTTCAGTATTCACTCTCCCATTCCATTTGGGAGTTTTTTTTATTTATTTGTAATAATTGTTCAACTCCTGCCGGCTAATTAGTATTAATGTTTTATTATTAAATTAGATTAAAAGTAAACCGTTTATGATAAAAAAAAAATAAGCAGTATATAAATAAAGGCATTTAGGGAACGAAACGTGCATTTAGGTCAACAAAGAACAAACAATAGCATTGATTAAACTTCCAGCTTGAAAAATTAACTAATGGTCACCAGACAAAACATTGTCTACAAGGAAAGTAACATTACATAAAAAACAATGAATTTTCAAGGAAACAGTACTTGATTCTTAGTACACGTATAAGAGTAAACAATATGAAAACTAAATATTACTATATAATTTCACCAAATGCTAGATGACATGGGTACTGAAATATTCTCATTATTGAATGCAAGTTTCAAATCTTATTATCCCAGATCATTACTCGAGTTATTTCTTATGTGAGTTATTAGTTACAATTTTTGTATATAATTTATTTCATTATATTCATTTTTTATCATCGTTAGTTAACAATTGTTAATAGTGTTTTTATTTTTAATGTTATCTTGATTATTTGATATATATAATGTTTACAGTTTCATTTATATGCAGTTTTTATGTAAATAACGTAAACAATGTAAACAATATGATATTTACAGTTTTATTTATATGTAATTTTTATATAAATAACGTAAACAGTATTTACATAATATGTAAATAATATATGTTACATATGTGTTATTTCAATCATAATATAAATGTATTGTAAATAATTTTTTTTTTGTTTTCTGAATTTACATTTTTATTATATAATCCATTTATTACTTACAGATTTGTAATGTATTACATTTATTTGAAACAGATTTGCTGTTTCGTTGTACTTTCTACCGTCGAATACAGATTTGTCTAACATTTGTATACGGTTGATACTCCAGTTGTGCTTAAGTCTCTCAAATAGAAACGTGCGTTTTGTAACGACAGAAATAAGTTTTTAGTGTTTAATTCATACGTTATTAATATTCTAGATTTATTTAAAGTATATTTATTAACATATATAATACATTAAAAAAATGATTTCTATTTAACTTATTATATATATATATATATTTAAGAAGATGCTTAAAAATTTATAAAAATTTTAAAATGTTAATTTTAAATAAATATTTTATTTAATAATAAAACATTTATATAAATTTTATAAAAATAAATTATTCTAATTAATAATTGTAAGTCTTCATTATTTATTTTTCCTAATTATATCTTATAAATAATTTTATTTATGTTATCGTTTGTGTCATTTATTAGTTTTCCATTTCTATACATTTGAATATATGTTTAAATAAATATTTGTTAGTTATAGAACATAAACATGTTATAATATTTATTACATTATAGTTTTAACATACATATTTATGTCAAAATTTTTAAAAAAAATGACCTGCTCAAATGTTTCATCATAATTAAGCATAAAATACTTAAATATATATAGAAATAATAAATAAATATTCAACAATAAAATTTTACTAATAATTCTACCAGTTAATAAAATTTTTATACAAACATAATCTAACTGTGAATAATATATCATAATTAAAATTAAATATATTTTAACATATAATAAGCATTGTTATTTACAATTATAGAAAAACTAAATAACAATATGAAACTAAGTATTTATCCTTACAAATAATATACAACACATTTTAACAAATCGTTTTTTTTTTTTTTTTACTTATAATAGGTAAAATAAATAATTAGACTACATTTTTAAATTAAAATTTATAAAATGATAATTCATTATTTAACATTTAGACTAATTTATATTTAACAAATATATAATTTATTATATTATAATTGTTTACGATATAATTTATAGATAATGAAAATGAAAAGAAAGTTCAATGAAATTTATCCTCATCAAAAGAAAACAGAAGGTGTCAAAAATAGAAAAAGAAGGACGAAAGAAATGCATCAGTCAGGTTCAGAAATTATAAGGACACATCGAACCAAACATACACAGTTTTGTGGAACTTTCACCAATACTGAGATCCCTTTAAAGTCAACAATTCAACACTCAAAAACAGCGCTGGTTCAAGAAAGTAATTCCTAAACTTAAAATCTTTATTTCTAAATTTTTAACACGTATATTTACAACTAATTTAAAATTATTTTTGAAACTATGAAATTAGGTGATCTTAATACGTATATTGATATGAGAGATTGTGAGTCGACATGTGAACATTGTGGAGCAATATTTTGGAATAATGAACGAACCGAAAAATATCCATATAAATATTCTTCATGTGGTCATAATGGAAAAATAAAATTGCCTTCCAAAAGAAAAACACCATTGATTTTAGATGATTTATTAAACTATTATGGTGGAAGTCTAAGTACACATTTTAGAAAAAATATAAGAACATATAATTCAATGTTTTCTTTTACATCATTTGGGGCAAACATTCAATCAAATATTAATGAAACATTGGGACCCTATATATTTAAGATTAGTGGACAAACACATCATTTAATGGGATCTTTACTTCTAGTTGATAATAATCCTCCAAAATTTGCACAATTATATATTTATGATACAGAAAATGAAATCCAGAATAGAATGTCAATTTTTACATCAATGAATAGTTCAGATTCTTTAAATGAAACTATTATTAAAAAATTAATAATAATGTTAGATGAAATAAATATATTAGTTAAATTATTTAGATTTGTTAAAAATTTTTACAACACTGATAAAACACAGTTAATGAAGTTAAGATTAATAGGTAGACGAGATGAATACGGTACATAGTATGACCTTCCAACCTCAACAGATATAGGAACTTTAATTGTTGGTGATATTGGTGAATATGAAAAAGGAAGAGATATTATTATATGTAATCAAACAGGTGACCTACAAAGAATTAATAAACTCCATCCATCTTATATGTCATTACAATACCGTTTATTGTTTTCTTATGGTGAAGATGGATATAGACCTAATATAGGATGGAATCCTGAATTTATAGGGAACAAACCATCTAAAAAATGAATTTCAATGAGATCATTTTATGCTTTTTAGTTACACCAACGTTTAAAAGAAGGGAATACATTGTTTAAAAGTGGTAGATTATTTCAACAATATATTACAGATGCCTATGCTACTGTTGAAGAAGATCGATTAGATTTTGTTAGACATAATCAAAATAATTTAAGATTTGACTTTTATAAAGGTATTCAAGATGCTATAACTAAAGGTGATACTGACCCTCAAACAATTAGAAAAAGAATTATTTTATCGTCATCTCATACTGGAAGTCTAAGATATATGATTCAAATTTATCAAGACGCAATGGCAATATGTAGATATTATGGAAACCCTGATATTTTCTTGACATTTACATGCAATCCTAAATGGCCTGAAATTATAAGAGCTTTAGCTTTACTTCCAGGACAAAAATCTAATGATAGACCAGATATCATAAGTAGAATTTTTAAAATAAAATTAGACCATTTATTACATACAATAAAATCTAGACAGATTTTCAGAATCATAATAGCAGGTAAATTATTTCATTTTATTGTACTCTTTTATATTCTATTTATTTACTACTTGAAACAAAAATATTTACATTTATTTAATATATGTTACTAATTTTTTTTGTCTCAATGTTTTTTTCTATTATTGTAGATTTATACGTTGTCGAATTCCAAAAACATGGTCTTCCTCATTGTCATATGTTATTTTGGTTACATAGAGAAGATAAATATCGAGATCCAATACAAATAGATAAAATTATATCAGCAGAAATCCCAAATTCAGAATACGATCCATTAGGTTATAAAGTTGTTACTGATTTAATGATACATGGCCCATGTGGATATGCAAAAATAAATGCTCCATGTATGAAAAACTCAACATGTACAAAAAAATCCCCTAAACAATATAAAAACGAAACAAGCATAGAAGAAAATGGTTTTGTTAGTTACCGACGTAGAGAATCTACTTTGAATACTATTAAAGAAGGAATACAACTTGATAACAGATTTGTTGTTCCATATAATCGTACATTATGTATAAAATATCAAGCTCACATCAATGTTGAAATATGCTCTCAATCAATGCTCATAAAATACTTATTTAAATATTTAACAAAAGGACCAGACGGAATAAGAGCTATTATATAAGATATTAACATTACAGATACTACAAAAGAAACAAATACAAAAGAAATTGATGAAATAAAAACATATCTTAATTGTTGATATATTACACCCTATGAAGCAATTTGAAGATTATTTGAAAACTCAATACATCATAGAAATCCAGCTATTCAACGACTTACAATTCATTTACCAAACATGCAAAACATTACATTTAATAAAAATCAACAATTACATAATATAATTAATTTACCTCATAACAAAAAAACAACACTAACTGAATGGATGGAAATTAATAAGATACATGAAGAAGCTCGAGAACTTACTTATATAGAATTTCCAACAAAATGGGTTTGGAAACACAAAGATAGAATTTGGACAAAACGACAAAATGGACATACTATTGGAAGAATGTTTCATATTCCTCCCAGTTGTTATTTTATTTAAAATTACTATTAAATCATCAAAAAGGTGTAACAAGTTTTGAATCAATTCGAACAATTAATAATACTATTTATCCAACATATCAACAAGCCTGTCATGCATTAGGTTTATTAGGAGATGATAAAGAATGGAATGAATCAATTGAAGAAGCATCATGTTGGTCAACATCTACTCAACTTCGTCAACTTTTTACTACCATTTTATTATTTTGTAATGTATCTGACCCAATAAAATTATTAGAAAATCACTGGAACTTAATGTGTGATGATATTATATATAAATTAAAAAAATTATTCAACAATTCAACATTTCAAATCCCAGATAATGAATTATATAATTTTGTATTATACGATTTTGAAAAATTACTAAATTTAAATGCATCTTCTATAACAAATTTTAATATATCACTTCCAACAGGATCATTAATTGAAGATTTAGATAATAAACTTTTAAGAGAAGAACTCAATTATGATAAAAAAAACTAAAAGAAGAAAATATAAATTTAATAAATAATTTAAACCATGAACAATATTATATTTATAATGAAATTTTAAAATCACTTAAAAAAACCTATGATAACTTATTTTTCGTATATGGATATGGAGGTACAGGAAAAACATATTTATGGAATACACTTATTAACAAAATTAGATCAGAAGGTGAAATAGTATTAGCAGTTGCATCATCTGGAATAGCATCATTACTTTTACCAAATGGTCGTACAACACATTCACATTTTTGTATCCCTCTTTTAGTCGACAAATTTTCAACATGTCAAATTAAAAAAAATACTCAGTTAGCAAAATTAATGGAGAAAATAACTTTAATATTATGAGATGAAGTGCCAATGAATAATAAATACTGTTTTGAAGCTTTAGATAAAACAATGCAAGACTTGAGAAATAACTTTAGTCAACCTTTTGGAGGAATGACAGTTATTTTAGGTGGTGATTTTAGACAAAATTTACCTGTTATTCCAGGAGGCACAAAAGAAAACATTATTAATGCAAGTATTAATAATTCTTATCTTTGGACATATTTCCGTGTACTAACATTGACAGAAAATATGAGATTAAAAATTCCAAACAGTTCTATTGATGAACAAACTGAAATTAAAAAATTTTCTAATTGGATACTAAATATCAAAAATGGAACACTTGATGGAATAAAAGATCCTGAAAACGAAGATGCTACTTGGATTAATATACCTGAACAATATTTTATAAAATATGATAAAAATCCGATTGAACATATTTCCACTATAGTATATGATTATTTTAAAAGTAATTATGATAATATTAAATATATAAAAAATCGTGCAATTGTAGCACCTAGAAATAAAATAACAGATGAAATAAATGATTTTATGTTATCTTTAATACCTACAGAGGAGAACATTTATTACAATTATGATACAATTATTTCCCCATCTCGAAACCTTGATGAATTAAATCTATTATATCCTCCTGAATTTTTACACACATTAAATTTTAATAATTTACCACCACATGAATTAAAATTAAAAATCAGAATTCCTATTATGTTATTACAAAATCTTAATCAGTCACAAGGTTTATGTAATGGTACTAGATTGATAATTACCCAATTAACAAATAGAATTATTGAAGGTCATATTATTAATTCTGTTGATACAAATATTAAAGTTTATATACCTAGAATAGAATTAACTATAAATGAATCCAAATGGCCATTTGTTTTAAAAAGACGGCAATTTCCTGTAAAAATATGTTACGCAATGACAATACATAAAAGTCAAGGTCAATCATTAGAAAAAATTAGTATATATTTAGAGAATGAAGTTTTTTCTCATGGACAATTATACGTAGCTTTATTAAGAGTTACACCACCAAAAGGTTTAAATATTTTAATACACGAATCAATAAATAAATATCCAAATTATATAAAAAATGTTGTGTATAAAGAAATATTACATAATATTAATAAATATTAACTTATTTACTCTTTATTATATTATAATTAAATAATTAAATCAATATACGAAATATCATTTTTATCAACTTTATTTTAACATTGTTAAAATTTTATAATACCATTATTATTTTATAATGTATATAATTTTATAACATTTTATAAAATCATCCTATGATTTTTAAAGTGTTATTATAAATTATTATAATACAATATTCTTTTCCATTTATATATTATGAATTATTATATTTTCTATATTATTTTTCAGTTTGAACAAGATGTTTGCACCAATAAGAATCTTAAAACCTGGTGAAACACACTTGACTATTCGTGCTCGAATATGTCGTTTATGGAGAAATGTAGACTACAAGACAGGAGAGCTTATCAGTCTTGATATATTGTTGGTTGATGAAGACGTAATCAAATATATTCTTTCTATACATTATATAATTATAAATATATAGAAATATATATTTATTATTCAATGTATAACAATAGAAAATCTAGTTTATAATTTTACAGCACGAAGCAATACATGCAGTTATCCGATCAAGAGATGCTGACTACATGAGTCAAATAATTGAAGAAGGAAATATATATGAAATTAATAACTTCTTCATCGATCGTAACAAACCAAGATATAAAATTGTTCCTCATGTGGCAATGTTGCAGATAGCTAGAGCAACAATTTTCAAACATGTTGCTGAAGACATGCCTAAAATACCTCGATAAAAATTTTCTTTTGTCGAATTTGATCAAATTACTCAAAGGATCGATGTAAACGATATTCTCTCAGGTTTGTTTATTTTATTACTTATTTATTTATAATTTTTAATCAATTATTTCTCATTTTATAATTGTTAAAACTAATTGATTATATATGTAATATTTGTATCAGATGTAATTGGTCGACTCATATCCTTTCATGGTATTGAAGAACCAGCTATCAATGAAAGAATTGTCAAAAGAAGAAGTTTCACGATTCAGAACATAAGGTAAATACAATAGAAATTATTATTATAATAATAAATAATAAAAAAATATTCATGTTTAAATATTTATAATCATGTTTTCCATTACTTAATACAGAGAAGAACAATTAAATATAACGCTTTGGGGAGAAATGGGAGAACTTTTCAATGAAACTGTTGTGCAGTCAATGACGGAACCAATTGTTATTGGTTTTACAGCAATGGCGGCCAAACAGTACCAAGGTTATTACTCATATTATAATATATTATATTCCAATTTTTTACAAAACTAACTATAAATTTCTATTTATTACAGGAGTCTTTATTTATCAAACACATATGGTACTTTTTTACTTTTTAGATCCAGAAATTCCAGAAACACGAAGAATTAAACAAAGGTATAACAAAAAATACTCAATTTTCTCAATGTTGACATATATGTATCTTCTCATTTTCATTTATTGACATAAAACAAATTCTATTTATATAGATTTCGTCATTCTATTCAGAGTTTGGATTATGTTGCTACATCAGCGAGGCCAGCAATATCATTAGAAGACCAAAAAAACACAAATCGCATTACCATCGCAGAATTACGAGCATTAGATGCATTCCAAAATCGGGTACAAATTTTATAAATATAATCCATTAAATATAATATGTATATATATTGAACTAAACTGTTCCCTTTTCAACATAACAAGAAACAAAATATATAGTTAGAGCAACTATAACTGATTTATATACACATCAAGGATGGTTTTACTATGCCTGCACAAAGTGTTACAGACAAGTACAAGAATCTGGAACATCATGGTGGTGTGACACCGATGAATATCTATCTACAATGCCACTTACTTGGTACTAAATTCTATTATAAAAAACAAGCGCTTTAATTTTCTATTAACAAATACAATAAATTTAATTTAATTTTCTTACACAGGTACAAAATAAATATACAAATTGAAGATAACACTGGAAGAACAGACGCTGTAATGTTCGGTAAAACTGTGCAGTCACTTATTAACAAAGCTTGCTCTACACTTACTTATGATGAGGGATACACTGATCGCTACATGATTCCTCCTGTTTTAGAGGAAATAAGAGGAATATCAAAAATATTTGTCATACAGTTTTGTACTCGGGGAGCTTTTATTGATAAAGTTATTTTGAAGACTTTCAACGACGATCAACCTCAGTTGTATTTACCACCTATAACAACTGAGTCTTCAAAAGAAACATCATCAGTTTCAAAGCCAATTCAGTCTGTTTCAGTCCCTCACGAATCTACCTCTTTCGCAAGTTCATCAAAAAAAAGAAAACAAATCAGGTAAAATTATGTGTTATATGTTATATTAAATATTTTAATAAGTATGAACACATTTATTAACAATTGTTACAATTTAATAATATTTATTTCCTTATTTTCTTCCTTCTTATCTACAGCTCAGAAGAAACGACAAGCGAAAAGAAAAAGAAATAATTATATGAATAAATCTCTGTATATATGTAAATAAGTATGCATATTTTTATGTACAAATATAAACATATAAATAAATATGTATATATATATACATGTTATAGATGTACAACAACTTATAAACACACACATATATATGTGTGTGTGTGTGTTTTTATATGTTTTATTTATTTAAATTACTGTTAATTACACTATTACATACCCGTGCAAATGTACGGGTAATCTACTAGTTTTATACTATATAATGAAAAAATCATTATTTTAATGATATTAAATTTTTGCTGTTCTTATAATATTTTAAAATTTTTGCTATAATTAAACTCTAAAGAGTCCTATTAATTATGTCACTTTACCTAAATATAAATAATTTTCATTCAATTAATAAACACAAAATAAAAGAAAATAACACACTTGATTATTACTTTTCTCTATGTCTGTTTTGTTTTGTTTTGTGTTTTTTATGTCGAAAAATGACAAAATTTGTAGTTACATACATAGTTTAATAATAATTTCACATATGACTCCGTCATAAAGTAAGGAGTTTGAATCCCTCCCCTTCCAAATTCAGAAAAAATAGAAGAAGATAAAATTTATAATATTTTATTGAGTATAAAAATTAATATCATTATAATAATTACTACGTAGCTTTGTAGTATAATTATGAATGTTAACAAAATAATTACTATGTAGTTTTTATTATTTCTAAATATTTAAAAAAAATTATATTTCAATTTTGTTCTTATAGGCTTGTCATGTAGTGTAATTTTTACAATCTTTTTGGATGAATAGGAGGAATGATACCTTTTTCAGGAAAAAATTGGAGAGTATCACTTTTAGACAAGTGTTTTTTTTTCTGCTAAAATTAGATAATTGATATTTGAATGTACTATTTAAAAAAAAAAAAACACGAGCATAAGTTACATATTAAGGTGGTTATTTCCTAAAAGATCATTTAGCCATTTTTAGAACACCATAAGAGATTTATTCTTATAAGTTGAGCTTTTATTCATGTTTGTTTGTTTAGTTTTTCAATTTCTAACAATTAAATATCAAAATGTTACATATGGTGAACGCTAGCTGTGGCTTGTTTTTGTTTTTTGTTTTTTTTTTTTTCATATATTATACACACATGTACATATATTAAAAAGTATGGCATGCGTATTTTTATTTTGTATAGACTAATATTTCTTAATTTCCAACTTGCTTTTGGGGTTGGATAGTTGGCTATTTAAGACATTATTTCACATTAGCCAACTTTAGGCAACTGACCCTTAAGAATTACGAGCAGTTTATTACAATCCTGCAAGGCTACAACTCCAAAGTCTCAAACATCTTTAACTAAAGAATTCCACTTTGGGGACAAATTTTCAAGTCGCTTTGAAGGATTCTGAGTCCAAAATTTTGCAATGCCAACGTTTGTCATAAATTTGTGGCCCTATATTTTTTCTGGAATAATTAAGTGTATTAACGAAAGATGTGAAATGGGCCTATTGTCAGTGTTATGTGTGGTGTGTATTTATTTGTTCATTGTTCTTCATATAGATATATACACATATATATTAAAGCGTGGCTTGTATTTGAACACGCCACAGAGTTCTGATTTCCAACTCTTCTTTGTTTTTTGCTTTTCTTGGCTAGTAGAGCTATTTGAGACAATTTCAAAATCCACAAATTTAAGCAACTAAAAGCTTAAGAATTAGGACTTTTATAACAATCCTACAACTCAAAATTCCTCAAACCTCTTTCATTGCACTTCATTCTGGAACAAATTTCCAAGTCGTTTTCAAGGCAATTCGGAGTCCAAAATTTTGCAATCCCAATATTCGTCATAAAGTGGAATATATTGCCATTTAAGATATTCTAACCCCCAACCCTTGCACTCAATGTAGAGTCATATTCCCTTCGGTTTCTCACATACAAAATAAGATGACGATTAGAATCTAGCCTATAATAAAAGTAAAGCCTCTCTCCCATTTACACCAAGGCCAAGCTATTGAGGGATAAGGATGGACTATATATTGAGTGTATTAATTAAATATAATATGCCAGTTGCCCAATTGGAACAATTGTTTTTTCCGTGTTCACAATTAAAGTACACCATCTTTGAATTGGTACTCCTAATATCATGCAACTCTAAATAAATGTTCGACTATATATATATATATATATATATATGTGAATGACTTCGATTCGTAGGGATATTGCTTCGATGAGGACGAGATCAATTGAAAATTTTAAGTATAATTCATCTAATAAATTTCCCCATCTTGTGTTGTTTTTTACTTTCTTTTTCAGTTTTTTTTAATGGATTGTGTATTTTTCAGAAGTCAAAACACAATTTCATTCCCTTATGTTTATTTTGTTGTATTAGAAAGGAGTCCGACTTTCATTGAAACAATTATACACGTCAAGAGGCCAGAGGAGTAAGGACTCATCAAATATGTTAAAAAATGCCGTGATTTCTCTTTCTTGATATGTAAATTAATTAATATAAAGTAATCTTGTTGACAAATATGCGGACTTTTCTGTTTTTAGCGAGAAAGAAGTTACGAAATTCGTCTTTTTCTTTTCAGACTACCAAAATTCAACCTTTTAAATATTAGTAATTCATCCTCTTTTTATGGAGTCATTCCTTTTTTTTTTCCCCCCAATATACGATGAGTTCCAAGATTGTTTCCCTCTCTAATTGTCTCCTGATGTTAATGTCAAAATACATATGCACAGGTAAGAACATATAAGATCCATATACATATGCACGCGCAAAATAATCAACTAGTTAGTAAGATATAAGTGAAAATATGTACAATCATTTGACATGTGAAGATCACGAAGTTATCCGACACACAATAGATTGTATATACTATTGTCAGTCTTGAATTCTCTTTTAATAGTGCTGGAGTCTTATATTCTGTTTTAAATAATTGGAATAGGACTACATTTTTTTCTTAAAAAGGCAAGCCCTAAATTTTCCAACTTTTTTTTTAAAGGAGTTTTCCAACTTTTTTCTAATAATAAAGTATAAATAGTGCAAAGCCCCATGAGTTTATATATTAAGTAAAATCCATCATATATAAATAACGGGATCACAAAAAGAAGAAGAGGAGAGAAAGATAGATTTATTCAGTATTTAATAAATAAATATTTATAAAATTGACCTTTAAAATACAATATGAAATTAATATTGCTTTTTTTGTTTAAATTATTTAAGTTGAACTATTTTAATAAAAAATAATTATGATTAAAAAGGTTAATAATAAAAAATGTGTATACTATAATAGGATAGAAAAAATAAAATATCATCTACTCCTACTACTAATAAAAACCAAAAAGAAAAAAAAAACCACCTTATCCTTTCCTTGGAAGAAAAAAAGAAAATCCTTAATACACCTTCTAAAAAATAGTAATTCTAAGGTCTTGTTCAGTTTTTAATTTGAGCTGAGATGTGACTTTATGTGAGAGTTTTTTAACTGAAGCAGAAAAAATTATATGCGATTTTTTGTAAGAGCTTTTAACTGTAGTAAAATTGGAATTCAAAACTCAAATCGATAAAATGAATGAGGCCTAAAAATTCTAACGTCACGAAGCACTTGACGTATTTCATCGTCACTGTGACGCGTCCTTGATCAATGAATTCTCGAAATATTTGGACAAAAAAATTTTTTTGGCATGAGGCCCCCTTAACTTTTCACAATTTGCAATCTGATCCCTAAACTTTTATTTTACAATCGGCTCCCTAACGTCACAAATTCGTTGTAATTAAGTCCAATTGAAAACAATGTTAAAAAATTTTATGGATTTAATCACGTCATACTCACATGCATCACTTGCATCACTTACCATGAATGCCCCTGTAAGTGATGCACGTTAGCATCTCGTGATTAAATCTGTACAATTTTTTAACACTGTTTTTAATTAGATCTCAATTACAACAAATTTGTAACGTTAATGAGCCGATTGCGAAAAAAAATTAGAAATTAGATTGCAAATCACGAAAAGTTAAGGAGGGTTCCATGCTAAAAAAGTTTTAAAAAAAGGATAACCGGATATATATATATATATATATATTTTTTTTTGCTGAATATGGATAACCGGGGTTGGAAATCGTAACAAAACACACCAAAATCTTAATACACATACGCGTCCATAGTTTATTTCTAGAAGAAAACAAAGAAGCACGCGCGGGCATAATATTGGTGCAGCCGTGCAGCTATGGAATCATAAACAGTGGAGTAGGAAGGAATTATATTGACTAAAACTAACTATTTGTTTTGACCAATAATAACGTCATAAGGTCTCAAAGTTGATATGCTCATATGCAATATTATATTGAACGAAATTGTGGCGGTAATTTCACGGTTCGAAGAAATGAAACACAAAGTTGTCGGGTTAGTTTAAAATCTGTTTTAAAATAATTTTATTTTGTGTATAAAAATAAAAATAAAAATATTTTGAGATTTGTATTAGAATTATTTTTAAAAATATATTTAGTAATTTTATTCAAAAAAAATTTCTATATAAGAAAAAATTAAAATTATGTTTGGTTTATACATTTTTTAAATCAAGACAAACAATATGATCAACACCACAAACCTTTTTTTCCAAAAAAACCTCTCCACCACAGCTAAAACTCTCTCAAACCCATTTTTCCAACCATCAATAAGAATCCAAAAAAAACTATTTGTAGCGAAAAAAAGTTTTCAAATTCTCAAAACAAAACAATACCCATTATCAGTTACATACAGATCAAGACAAACAATATGATTAACACCACAAACCCATTTTTCTAAAAAAACTCTCCACCATAGCTAAAACTCTCTCAAACCCATTTTTCCAACCATCAATAAGAATTCAAAAAAACTACTTGCAGCGAAAAAAAAGTTCCCAAATTCTCAAAACAAAACAATACTCATTACCAGTTACATGCACATCAAGACAAACAATATGATTAACACCACATTATCATCCTCACAAGATCATTAACAGAAAAAACAACAAAATTACCTTTAGAATCAATAACGAAACTTGTGATCAGCGGGATTAAGCCTCCAATCGATAAAAAAAAACCTAGAACACAAACAACCGTTTCAACACAATTTGAAACTCAACCGGCAATAATCCCACAAATGATCAGAAAAAAGACCAAGCTAAAGACTTAAATCATCAGATTAATAGTCATACCTCAGTTGATTTGGGGGAGACTAGAGAGAGGGAGACTGGAGAAGAGGAAGACTGGAAGAGAGAAGCCCACCAAGTTAAAGGAAAGAGGGCGGAGAAAGCTTTCTTGTGAATCCACGATAAGCCCACTGTTTAGAAAGATGGAGACTGGAGAGGAGTTGGTTCCCACTAAGTGAGTTAAAGGAAAGAGAGAAGAAAATGAAAATAAAAAAATGAAAACGAGTTTTGGTTGGAAATCTTGAGGGAAAGGAGACTTGAAACACGTAGAAAGTACGTTTTTCTTAAAGCGTAATTTGCCTCCTCTCGTTAGAGATTGCTTCGGGTTATCAGCAAATCACTCGTAGGATATGACAAGCCTTCAAGTTGTTAATTACAAGCAAAATGACAACAACAACAAGAACACAAGAACTTTTGAATTTCTGGAAAACTTTGAACAAGAAGAGAGAAGAATTTCATAGTATTATTTCTCACTTATTTATCAGCAATTCTTGTTCTTTTTATATTTTTTATCACACCATTACGTACAGACACAACCAAACTTGAAAAGGTACCTTTCCCATTTGAATTGGTGTCAATTCAAGTTTCAAAAAATGTATCTGAACATTACAGCGCTGTAGCGCCAGTTTCTGGAAAACCAGAAACCATCCATGCAAGCCAGAGCGCCGTGGTGCCCAAACTCATTGCCGCGACGCTATGCTCTCTGCTAGTCCAGCGCTGCGGCGCCCAAATGCAGCGCCAAAGCGCCAGCCTTGCTGGAAATTTTGTCTACTTTTAGATGTGATAAAAACTTAACAAATTTTTAAATGTTATATTTAAACAATCCCAACAATCCCCCACTTGTTTAAACATAATATTGAAGAATTCTATCCAGAAACTGTATATATGCATAAAGTAAAATATCTTTCGATTTGAATTTTACCTTAGTGTAAGTTTCACAAATGTATATCGGAATCCCAGGTAGCCTAAGGCTTTGAACCAGTTATTTCTTATGATAATACCGGTGAATCCACACACATAAATACATTAGAGTTCAAGTATTCTACACAACACTCGCTTTACACTATTCATGGCCTTGTGCAATCATGATTCATAAACTTTTCAAAGAGAAACTCCAACTCCTCTTTGAGGCGGCACCACCTCTAAGTTTACATAGGTGAAGTTCTTCCAGTATCTTTGTTACTTTTAAGATACTTGTTCTTAAAACTGAACTTCATTAAGAGTTAATCTTAACTCATCCCTCACACAGTAACAACCATCACTAAAATTCTTTTTGGGCTTAATGGTTAGTGCTGAAACTCTCCACTTATCAATGATTTGTTATTACCCATTGAATCTAAAATTACTCATTTCATAATGTTAGATTGGGTTGCCATCATTGGTGGATTTTAATCTAGGAGTTTTAGCCACATCCCATTTGACGTCGTCCTTACTAAATCTCTCGAAAGAGCTTTAGTAAAAGGATCTGCTAAATTTTCAATGGATTTCATATATGTAAGAGAAATTATTCCATCTTTGATTAATTTCCTTACATAATCATGTCTAAGACTCATATGTCTTGACTTTCCATTGTATATCTCGCTATATGCTCGAGCTAAAGTGGCTTGACTATCACAATGTATTGATATCGCAGATACATCCTTCATAGTCAAAGGAATCTCCAACAATAGATCCCTTAGCCACTTTGCTTCATTCTCAGCTGCTGCTAATGCAACAAATTCTGACTCCATAGTTGAGTATGTTATATAGGTTTGTTTCTTGGATTTCCAAGAAATAACACCTCCTCCCAAAATGAACAACCAACCAGTCGTTGATTTGTTATCTCCAATACTTGATATTCAGCTTGCATCTATATATCCTTCTAAAATGGCAGGGAATTTTAAATATTGGAGACCTAAGTTTTTGGTTTTCAATAGATAACCTAAAACTCTACCAATGGCCTTCTAATGTTCAACACTTGGATTGCTAGTGAATTTACTCAATTTATTAACAACAAATGCTATATCAGGTCTTGTGCACAGCACTGCATACATGAGACAACCAATAGCACTTGCATACTCAAGTTGAGCCATTGCTCTTTCATCATTCTTGAAAAGTTTTACACTAGGATCAAATAGAGTACTGGCTTCCTTTATCTTTAAGTGACTGAACTTTTTCAACACTTTCTCAATATAGTGTGATTGGGTTAGAGCGTAACCCCCACTATCCAGTCTAATTTTGATACCCAGTATTGTAGCCACTTGACCAAGATCTTTCATCATGAATGTGGATGATAGAAACCTCTTCGTTTCTTCTATGCCTTTCATGTCATTGCTCTCAATTAGCATATCATCAACATAAAGACATACTAAGATAATATACTTATTTCACACCTTTGTATATAAGAATTTATCTGAGGTATTATGAACAAAACCATTTGAAAGTATAGCTGAATCAAACTTTTCATGCCATTGTTTTGGTGTTTGTTTCAATCCATACAAAGATTTTACAAGTTTACACACTTTATGTTAATTTCTTGGTAGAACAAAACCTTCCGGTTGTTCTATATAGACCTCCTCATCGAGATCACCGTTTAAGAATTCCGTCTTGACATCCATTTGATGAACATATAGACTATGGATTGATGCCAGTGCAAACAATATCCTAATAGTCGTTATTCATGCTACAGGTGCATATGTATCAAAATAGTCAATTCCTTCTTTTTGTCGATACCCTTTGGCTACCAATCTAGCCTTAAAAGTGTTTAAAGTACCATCGGTATGATACTTTCTCCTAAACACCCATTTACAACCAATAGGTTTGGAACCTGGTGGTAAATTGACAAGCTCTTAAGTGTGGTTTGACATTATTGAATTCATCTCATCATTGATAGCATCCTTCTAAAAAATTGAATCCCTAGAAGCCATTGCTTCCTTTAAAGTTTTGGGATCATCCTCCACTTGTAATATCATAGGAATTTTCCTAGTGACATTACTCCTACTTTCTTCTACTAAGTAAAAGGAAATAAGTTGAGAATCAATCTCATCCGATCCCAAACTTTTCTCTTTACGGATTCTCTTGCTTCTTCTTGGCTCAATTGGATGTTCAATGATCTTTGAAGATGTCTCCTCACGAGATTCTTCATAAGTAGAACTTTGAGACTTGTCCTTATTCGTCAACAAATCTTCAAAGAATTCTACATCTCTTGATTCAACTATCACATTAGACTATAAGTTCAAGAGTCTATATGCCTTGCTATTTACCACATAACCTACAAAGGCACACCTAATCCCTCTAGGACCTAGCTTCGTCCTTTTAGGATCGGTATTCTTATAATAAGCAAGACACCCCCACACTTTGAAATACCCTATATTGGGTTTTCTTCCTCTCTATATCTCATATGGAGATGTTTTATTTTTCTTAGAAGGAATTTTATTAAGAATATGACATGCACTAAGAAGGGCTTCACCCCACAAATTAAATGGCAATTCAGAATGCAATATCATAGCATTAATTATCTCATGAAAAATTTGATTTTTCCTCTGAGCTAAACCATTTTGTTCAGGTGTTTTAGGTGCAGAACATTCATGTATAATACCATTTTCTTCACAAAATGTATTAAAATCATTTGGAAAGTACTCACCTCCTCTATCACTCCTATGAATTTTAATTTTCCTTCCCAATGGATTTTCTACTTCTGCTTTATATAGCTTAAATGCATTAAAGGCTTCATCTTTATGTTTCAATAAATAAACATATGTATACCTAGATGCATCATCTATGAAAGTAATGAAATAACGATTTCCACCTCTTGTAATCATTCCATTTAATTCAAAAATATCGAAATGCACTAATTCTAATAATTGAGAATTTCTTTCAACACTATGAAACGATTTCTTTATCATTTTAGATTTAACACATATTTCACATTTTTTTTAAAATTATCAACATCACAATTGAATAATCCATACTTGATCATTCTTTTCATAGTTGATATACCAATATGTGCTAATCTACCATGCCACAAAGAAACAAAATCAACCATATAAGCGGAATCAACATTTTTATTAATAGAATTGTCAATGGTACATAGTTTGACCATTCCCTTACTAGAATAGCCTTTTTCAACAAAAGAACCATTTCGGGACAAGATTAACTTGCCCGACTCATACACAGCCTTAATCCCGGGCTTACCCAAAAGATCTCAACTAGTTAGATTTCTATGAATATCGGGTACATAAAGTACATTGGCTAGAGTGATTTTCTTCCCAGAAGTGAATGCAAGTTCCACACTCCCTTTGCCAAGCACTTTGGAACGGACTTCATTCCCCATTTGAATCTCTTATCCGTCACTCACATCTTGGAAAGTTTTGAATATAAATCTATCATAGGAAACATGAACGGTAGCACAAGTGTCATACCACCATCCGGGAACCTTGCCTTGTACCGCATTGATTTCGCCCACAGTACCGACAATCTCTTCCTCTTCAAGAAAGTTCACCTTAGCCTCATCGCTAGGCTTCTTTTTGTAGCGGCAATCTCTTGCATAGTGTCCCGCTTTACCACACACAAAGCATGCTCCATTGGGTTTCTTGTTGGCTTGTGTCTTTTTGAATTTGTCTTGATCCTTTTTAGGACCCAAATTCTTGTTCTTGTTGGTTTGTGAGGGCTTAGTCGCGGCATTGGCTTTGGAAATAGCCTCATACGAATTTTCATTCTTATCTCTTGCCCTTGACTCCTCTTCAATCCGTAGATGTTTTTGTATGTGCTCCAATGAAAAATCTTCGAAACTATGCAAAATCTTCTTCCTATATCCTTTCCAAGTAGAAGGCAATTTAGCAATAATTGCTCCTATTTGAAATGATTCAGGAAGTTCAATTTTCACAGCCCTCAACTTATTGACAATCACTTGCAATTCATGCACTTGTGGTAAAATTGGTTTATCATCAAAGAATTTAAAATCAAAATACTTTGAAATTAAGAATTTCTTGGTACCTTTCTCTTTCGGTTTGTATTTGAACTCCAATGCGTTCCATATCTCTTTTACAGAAGAGGTATTGGTGTAGAGATCATAGAGACGATCAGAGAGAGCATTGAGAATGTAGCCACGGCATATCAACTCATCCTCCTCTCGTTTCTTTCGTTATGCCTTCAACGTTTCAGTGTCATCATCGGTTGGTTTGGGAATAGGCTCTAAATCTGGGCTCAAAACGTAGAAGATCTTCAATGCAGTCAAGAGAAACTTCAATTTGTCCTGCCACCTTGTAAAGTTAGTCCCATCAAAACGATCAAATTTAACCAAGTCCTCATTCATCAATTTGATAGTGGCAACGGTAGTTTCAGTCTCCATTACAGCAGATTTACGCTTTAAGATTGTTGGAAATCTTGAGGGAAATGAGACTTGAAACACGTAGAAAGTACGCTTTTCTTAAAGCGTAATTTGCCCCCTCTCGTTAGAGATTGCTTCGGGTTCTCAGCAAATCGCTCACAGGATATGACAAGCCTTCAAGTTGTTAATCACAAGCAAAATGACAACAACAACAAGAACACAAGAACTTTTGAATTTCTGGAAAACTTTGAACAAGAAGAGAGAAGAATTTCAGAGTATTATTTCTCACTTATTTATCAGCAATTCTTATTCTTTTCATAGTTTTTTATCACACCATTACGTATCTGAACGTTACGGCGCTGCGGCACCAGTTTCGGGCCTGCAGCACCAGTTTCTGAAAAACCAGAAATCGTCCACGCAAGCCAGAGTGCCGCGGCATCCAAATGCAGCGTCAAAGCGCCAGCCTTGCTGGAAATTTTGTCTAGTCCAGCGCCGCAGTGCCCAAATGCAGCGCCAAAGCGCCAGGCATACTGGAAATTTTGTCCACTTTTAGATGTGATAAAACTTAACAAATTCTTAAATGTTATATTTAAACAATCCTAACGGTTTTAATCATTTTCAAAAAGTGTGAGTTTTTAAGAGAAAGGAAAAATGTATTTTCAATTTTATTTTTGGTTGGATGCTACTCCAAACGTAATTTTAAACCTTTTTTATTTTGTGTTTCTTAAAAAACGTGAAAAACTTTTTTAAAATGGGTTTTAAACGTGCCCGTATATTGTCACACATATTACATCTATTTATACATATATAGTAGTGCTGGAAGTTTGGATGGGCCGCCCGCGACCGCCCGAAAAAACTGAGTTTTTGCCTCAGCCCGAGCCCGACCCGTTCGAAAAATTCAGGCCGCCCGCCCGAGCCTGAATTTCCCCTTGAACGGGCCGCGGGCTTGTGTTAGTCCACTCGAGCCCGCCCGATTTACCTGAATTTTTTTTAAATATTTTTTAATTTTTATAATTATTAAGTTAGTTTGTGTTAAAATTATGTAAAAACTAAAATCAACATTCAATAGATATTATTAACACAATTGAATAAATTAATCATGTATATTATTGATGTATTAAATTTGTAATTCATGATTGCCTCATTAGAAACCTTACCAAGAAAAACCCAATTGGGATAAAAACTTGGCAAGGAAAAAAGAGTGCAATCATTTTGTGACGAATTATAAATTTTACAAACTTACAAAGTTTTACAATGTCAAAAGTAAATACATATTTACAAATTACAAATTTACAATTTAATTTGAAGCTGAAGGATCATTTTCAAAATTAAATGTTAATCAATTAAATTCATCAATCGATTCTTAGCTTGCCGGCGAAATTGTATCCTATAGACGTTGATCGGCCCGATCCCAATCCTTAATGCAAACCAAGGCTTCAACAATATCCCTTTGCAATGCATTCTGGCGTTCCTCAAGTATTCTTCTTGTCGTACTGAAGCCTTGTTCGGATGAAACAGTGGAGACTGGGATCGAAAATATATCCATTGCCAATCGAGTTAGGATTGGCCAAGTTAATGCCCGTGCCCTCCACCATTGAACTAAGTCAAACGATTCTACCGTACCGCCGACTACTAAGCCTTCACTGAGGTGCCATAAGCTCGTTAAAGCTGCCACCACTGCTGCCACTGCCACTTGTTGATGAAGATTCACTCACAGCTTCTGTTTAAGTTGTCTTTTTCTTCTTCTTTAACCCGAAAACATTCAAGAATGAATGCGGGTTTTCGTCTTGTTGTTGCGGTTCCTGTACTCTATGAGATACTCTAAACCTAATCTCATATTTACTATAGATCGAATATATTTTATCCTTTATTATTGGATATTGGTCCTTACAATTGATGCCTAAAAAATCACCTAAGTTTTCTAAACCACTTTATAAACCTTCTAATTTTAATCTAGGATCAAAAATAGTACCTAAACCATACAACAAAGGCAACTTAGACCAATATTTTATAAATTTCTTTTCCATAGAATGGATATGAACTGCTAAGATTGGGTCTTCCCTATATTGCTAAATAAAAAACTAATTCGTAAAAGTTCTCCTAAAGCTAAAGGTGATGTTGGGTAATATGTTCCACTAAGTTTTAGAGTCACTTCATGAAACCTACCTAAAAATTGATACAAAACTTCGGCAATTTACCAATCATATGCGTCTATATGTCCTACTCTTACTTTTGCACACATATTGTTTGTTATATCATCTTTATAGGGGATGCATTGTTGAAGCATTATGTAAGTTGAGTTCCATCTTATAGGCATATCTAACGCTAATGCTCTAGGAGGTATATTTAATGCTTGTAAGAACCTAAACCAATCTTCTTGTCTTTGGTTACTACCTTGAATCCATACAAGACTATCTCTAATTCTTTTAATGTGATTACCCATTTCTTTTAAACCAGATTTAACAATTAAATTAATTGCGTGACATGCACAACGTTGGTGGAAAATAGTACCGTCACCGAATAAACTTAAATCATTTTCAAATAACTCAATTACTTTTGTACTGGCACTAGCATTATCTAATGTTATAGCCATTACTTTATCTCTTAATCTAAATTCATCAATTACATTTAAAATTGTATTATATATTAAATCCGCACTATGTGATCCTAAAACACATTTAAAACCTAATATTCTCTTATCTAAATCAAATCCTTTAAAGTAATGTCCGGTTACAGCTAAATAATCTTTATTGACAACGGCAGACCAAATATCTGCCGTTAACGCAATGCACCCACTAGTCGAGTGTAAAATATTTATTAATGCTTCTTTTTCTTTTTTAAATAATTTTAATAAATCTTTTCTAAGAGTAGTTTTTGAAGTAAACTGTGCATTAGGATTATGTACAACCTTAATATATCATTGCTAATTAGGATGTTCTACAAAACTAAGTGGTTGATCTAAAGCAGCTATCATTCGGGCAACTTCCATACGATCTACTGGCGGATCGTATTTCCAAGTGGTTAGACCACCGGTTGCGCAATCAGAAGATAATTGTGTTTGGCAGAGTTCGGGTCCGCCGAATTGGCTAAGCTTTTGAAGACACTTTTCAGAGTGTCTTCTCAAGTGTGTGGTGCCATGAATAGTGTCACATTATAATTTAGATAAACAATATTTACACTGAGCTATATGTTTAGTGTTACCTTCATTGTCGATCTCATCAATTATGTCGAAGTGATCCGGTCACGCCCCCAAACTGGGGTTAGTGACGTGGATGCTTGTTTAGAAACTTAAACCTATTTAAAAGAGTGATTAGCAAATATTTTAATTAATTTTTTTTTTCAAATCCAAAACATCCAGGTATTTCTAAACAAGCCCCTGCATTCAAGAGAAATTTAATTTCAAGAAAGGTGGTGGAATTTCCAACCAAACCAGTTTAAAACCACGTCCCTGGTATCAAGTCAGGAATTCCCACAGGTGTTTAGCATACATGAATATAAACAAAAGTAAATGTGACATCAACTACAGTCTAGCAATATTTAAGTTTACAATCCATAATCTTTTATACATGCCTTGAGATAAAAGATAAGAAGAAATACAACTCTTCGCTTTCCGAGGTCAAGTCCACGTCACCAGTAGTAGCTACCTACTCCGCATTACTCATCGCGTCGCCTGAAGGGGTTTAATATATTTGAAAACAAGAAAAGTGAACGAAAGGCCCAGTAGGATATAATTTTATAAAACATTTAAAATAAAGGTACTCAGGGTCCGAAGATATACACCCGGAACTGGTCATCCCTTTTTAGAAAAGGAAATACTCACATAGTAGAAAATATATGTATCATGAAAGTGTGCAACTCATCATAGCACTAAACAAGAAGTGGTAAAATGTCTGTCTAGTGAAAAGTGCAGAGCCATAATTCCACTAAACAAAAAGTGGATCCGTACGGGTTTCGGGACCTGCCCCCAAGGATGCGATTCCCACATTCCAATCTCTGAGGCCACCATGCTTTGTATCATCTCTTAAGATATTCCATTTTAAGAAATGATACTCTTTAAAATCTCATTTCCAAAATCATTGGAAAACTTAATAGCATTCTCATGCTATTCCTTTGAAATCATTTTCTTTGAACATGTTTTGTTCTAAAACATTTTCATGGGCCAAAATCATTTAAAATGAGGCTAACAAGGATATGGCCAAGAATAT
>NW_010357428.1:113474-120264 GCF_000414095.1 Morus notabilis
CTTTCCCATCAAAATCAATAATTTAGAGTTTGATATTTCTCACCAAACATTCTCGTTTAATTAGATGCAATTGTATCATATTAGTGTGCCATAGTTCAAAATCAATGTTCATAAACAATTCTTAATTCAAATCATGATTCTTTGCAATGGAGATTTATATCGGAGAATAGAATGGAAACTAAGGATTTATGTGGCTAATCCACTAATTTTGAGTTCTCAAATGAGGTTAGGTCAATCCCACATCGAATTTCATGGTTAAAACAGGGTTTTGGACTGTTTAGGGTCGGGTTCAGCGGGAACCGGTCGACCGGTGACAGAGGAGTGTAACTCCACCGGTCGGCCGATGGAGGGGTGACCGGTCGACCGGAGGGGAAGATTTCCAGGGCCAGCCATGGCCGATCCGCGTGAAACAAAGCCAAATCCTGAAATTTTAGGTTCGATTTCGACATATTCTCAAGGGAAATGCATAGATCCAATTTCAAATCAACAAATAGGGTCCAAAGAATAAAAAAAACCCAATTTTCATCAAAATGCATTTGAAATCCATTCAAAAATGAAATCTAAACCAAAAATCACCAAACTCGACTAAAACGAGTTCCATAAGGTTAAATCCAAAAATCTAAAGTAAGTTTCAAAGAGTTTTACCTCGATCCAAGCTTTGATGTTGAAAACCTCTTGGAAACCTCTGTTTTTGGTTTAAATCCAGCCCTTGAGAAAGAAAACTTTGAGAGAAAGAGGGAGAGCTCGAGATAGAGAGAGGGAGAGTGAGCTCGAGAGATTGATTGGGAGAGAGAGTGTGTGTGTTGAGACAAAGAGAGAGAGGGAGAGTAACATGAGGAAGAGAGAGAAAAAGAAATAAGGAAAAAGAAAAGAAGAGAGAAAAGGAGAAAGAAAAATTGGAAAGAAAATATTAGGGAAAATAAATAAAACAAAGAAGGGTGAAACTGCAAATACTAAAATAAATTTAAAAGTTCATGATTAATTAAGAAAATCAATTCAGGCACACTAATAAATCACAATTATCATAATTAAACAAGTTTAATTCCGCAGCACATTACATTCTACCCCCCTTAAGAAATTTCATCCCCGAAATTGAAATTTACCTCACGATATGAACAGATACGGATATCGTTCCTGCATCGTCGTTTCCAATTCCCACGTTACTTCCTCAACACCATGGTGTTGCCACAACACCTTCACTAACGCTATCTCACGTCGACGTAGGCTTTTCCTCTTCTGGTCAAGAATCTGTACGGGTGCTTCCTCATAAGTCGTGTCATATTGGATCGGCACGTCATACCATTGCACAATGACTTCTGGATCGGGTTGACACTTCCGAAGCATAGAAACATGGAAAAAATTATGCACGTGAGACATTTCTGAAGGAAGATAAAGGCGGTAAGCAACGACACTGACCCGTTGTGTGATCTGAAACGGCCCGATGTACCTCGGCGCGAGTTTCCCCTTCACACCAAAATGAGTAACTCCTTTGCGCGGAGAGACTCTTAACATGATAAAATCGCTCTCTGAGAACTCTAAAGGTCTACGCCTCCTGTCAGTATAACTCTTCTGATGACTCTGAGCCGTTATCAGTCGTTCCCGAACCACGGCTATGTTCTCATTATTTTCCTGGATAACATCTGGTCCAAGGATCAGTCGATCTTCTGACTCAAGCCAACAAACTGGCGATCTGCATGGTCTGCCATACAACACCTCGAATGGTGCCATCCCAATGCTACTCTGATAACTGTTGTTGTAGACGAACTCAGCTAAATGAAGATACTTCTTCTAGTTTCCACCAAAATCTAGAATGCAAGCACGAAACATGTCCTCCAAAATCTGAATAACTCTTTCAGATTGTCTGTCGGTCTGAGGATGAAATGCGGTGCTGAAATTCAGTTCGGTTCTCATGGCTTCTTGGAAACTTCTCCAATATCTAGCGTTGAAGCGAGTGTCACGATCCGATGTGATAGACAACGGAACTCCGTGAAGTCTGACAATGTGCTCTAGATACAACTCTGCTAGAACTTTCCTGGAATACGTCGCACGAAAGGGAATGAAGTGCGCGGACTTCGTTAACCTATCCACAATGACCTATATGGCATCATGCCGATGTTCAGTCCTCAGAAACCCCATCAGAAAATCCATCGTAATGTGTTCCCACTTCCATCCAGGAACAGGAAGAGGCTGCAGTTCTCCAGCAGGTTTCTGATGTTCAGCCTTGACTCGAAGACAAGTCACACATTCTGACACATATTAGCGAACATCCTTCTTCATACCTCTCCACCAATACTGCCTTTTGAGGTCTTGATACATCTTGGTACTCCCAGGGTGAATAGTGAACCTCGATTTGTAAGCCTCGTGAAGGATTGTCTTCTTTATCTCATCCACTTGAGGAACGGCATGGCGATTCCTGAAGTAGAGCATTCCATCTTCCCGAATATTCCATTCGTCCAGTTTTTCTCCATTCTGAACTCGAGTCCAAATTCCCTGAAGATGCGAATCCTGCCATTGGTTCTACTTGACTTGCTGTATAAGAGTTGGCCTTGAAACCAAGTTGTATACCATAGCTTGGTTAGAATCTTCATAATACTGAAGATCATAGTCACCTAAAATTCCACTCCGTTTCCAATCTTCCAATGCCAAAGATGCTAGGATTCCTGGAGTCTTTCTGCTAAGAGCGTCTGCTACCACGTTGGCTTTTCCAGGATGATACTGCAAGGTGAAGTCATAATCCTCCATGTATTCCATCCATCTTCTCTGTCTCAGATTTAAGTACTTCTAAGTGAACAGATACTTCAGACTCTTATGATCGGAGAAGATCTGGAATTTTACTCCATAGAGGTAGCATCTCTATATCTTGAGAGCAAAAATCACTGCTGCTAACTCTAGATCATGCGTGGGGTAATTCTGCTCATGTGACTTCAGTTGACGAGATGCATAAGCCACAACATGTCCATTTTGCATCAAAACACACCCAAGTCCTCGTCTTAATGCATCGGAATACACCTCGTACGGCTCATCGCTATTAGGAATCGTCATAATCGGCGCACTGGTTAGCCTAGTCCTCAGTTCTTAGAATGCATGTTCACAATCGGCATCCCATTCAAACCTGACTTTCTTTTTAGTCAACCGAGTCATTGGAGCAGCAATACTCGAAAAATCCTTTACAAATCGTCGATAATACCTCACAAGTCCTAGGAAGCTTCAAATTTCAGCTACGTTTTTCGGTCATTCCCATTGTAGCACCATTTCAATCTTTACGGGATCCACTGAAATTCCTAGTCCAGATATAACATGTCCAAGGAACTTGACTTCTGTCAACCAGAAATCACATTTCTCATTCTTTGCATAAAGCTGGTGTTCTCGAAGAGTCTGGAGAACGATCCTTAGATGTTGCCCATGCTCTTCCCAAGTCTTTGAGTAAACCGGGATGTCATCAATGAAGACTATCACAAACTGGTCTAAATACGGGCGGAAGACTCGATTCATTAAATCCATAAAAGCGGCGGGAGCATTTGTCAATCCAAAAGGCATTACTAAGAACTCATAATGCCCATAGCGAGTTTTGAAAGCTATTTTTGGAATATCATCTTCCCTAATCTTCAATTGATGATACCTAGATCTCAAGTTAATTTTTGAATAATACCGTGATCCTTCTAGCTTATCGAACAACTCGTCGATCCTCAACAATGGGTATTTGTTCTTCACGGTAACCCTATTCAATTGTCGGTAGTCTATGCACAACCGAAGGGGTCCGTCATGCTTTTTCACAAACAAGACAGGTGCACCCCACGGGGAAGTGCTGTTCTTAATGAATCCCTTTTCTGCCAATTCTCTGAGCTATTTCCTTAGCTCTTTCATCTCCGCAGGCGTCATTCGATACGGAGCAATAGAAATCGGAGCCGTTTCCAGAAGTAAGTCGATGCAAAACTCGACCTCTCGGTCAGGCGGTAAACTAGGCAACTCATCAGGGAATACATCCGTATATTCATCGACCATTGGGACCTCAACATTCTCCCTGGCGATACCGGATTCACCCTCTAATGCCGAAAGGAATGAGAAATAAGCTAAATTCTTCCGTCCTCCGACACTATGCCTCAGTAGTCATTCTTCTGTAACCGGGTTAACACCTCCCTGATACGTTACTATCGTGCTAGAACCGGAAGTCAAAGTAACTCTTATACGGTGGCAATCAACAATCGCCCCATATCTTAACAATCAATCCATTCCAAGCACTACATCAAACTGATTCATGGGAAGAATTATCAAATCTGCCTTTAATTTCTCACTTCCAATCGTGATCACACATGACCTACATATGCTAGTCACTTCCACACATCCCAGTGGAGAGTTTATGAACATTGAAATCTCTAGATCATCGGGTTTCAAACCCAAAACTTTCACAAAAGAAGTGGAAACCAAATAGTGCGTAGCACAGTGTCGAACAAAACTCGTGTGAAAGAGTGAGAGATAGGTATCATACCCTCGACGACTGGGTTTCCGGCATGAGCTCCAGAACTTCCCCCGGCCATGGTATGCATCTGCCCCGGTGCTTTCCCTTTTCCTCTCTCGTTGTTGTTAGGTCTCTAGTTTCCAGGCCTGTACTGTTGTTGTGGTGAGGTAGACTGTACTGATACGGAAGCCTGTGGCTGGAAATAAGAGTAGTTCGGCGGACGGAAGATCAGTGTAGGAGGAATAGGCAGCTGTGCAGGCAACTGGGGCTAATAGAAAGGCGTGAACTGTGGAAGTCGGTCTTGACTAGGAGCAATACCCCTTTGATTTTGCGGTGATTGCTGGGTCTGTTGGTTCACCTGCTGGCCCCTAAGAGGACAGTTCCTTTTGATATGCCCTAGCTCTCCATAATGGTGGCACTTGAAGCTATAGGGTCCACTCTTCCCACTTCCTGAAGAGCCACTGCTACCACTAGGCACTCCCCCACTACCTTGCCCCTGATCACGGCTTTTTCTGTTACTCTTTTGGGGTCCTCCTGAAGTTCTTCCTGAAGCTTCTCGATCCTGGAGGAAGGTGATGTGCTCTTGTTCAACAGAGATGGCTGCTGCAACTAGGTCACTATAGACTCGATGCCTTAAAGCTACCACTGATTTTCAGATCACACCCTTAAGACCTTTCTCAAACTTTAGGCACTTTATGCGCTCTGGTTCAATCAAGGAAGGAGCAAAACGGGATAGCTCATTGAACTTAGCTTCGTATTTGCTCACCATCATATCCCCTTGCTATAGGCCCATGAATTCCATGGCCTTTTTATCTCGATAACTTTGGGGAAAGAATTGCTCATTAAAGAGCACTTCGAATTGTTCCCAAGTCATCCCCTCTACATCATGCATTCGCCGGATATGATTCCACCACGCACTTGCAGGACCTTCAAACTTAAAAGCTGCAAACTCCACCCAATACTCATCCGGTACTCCCATGGTACTTAGATGCTTAGACACTGATTCGAACCAATAGTCGGCTTCATGGGGCCCACCCGCGCTAGTGAATACGGGAATTGCGCTACGCCTGTACTCACGAAAGTAGTTCTATTTTCTGTCCTCCGCAGGACGTTCATTTTGGGCTCTAGTAGCCATCCCCTGGAAGGCGGCGTACATGGCTTCCATGAATTGCTCATTCGGCATCACTGATGGGTTAGGGTTTCTACGGCGCGGCAGCATTCTTTTATCTGAAAAGAAAGCTAGACTGTTTTAGTGGTTTCCTAATGTCATTCATGAATGCATAATTCCAAACCATAAGGTTCTAAACCAAGGGCTCTGATACCAAGTCTTGTCACGCCCCCAAACCGGGATTAGTGACGTGGAGGCTTGTTTAGAAACTTAAACCTATTTAAAAGAGTGATTAGCAAATATTTTAATTAATTTTTTTTTTCAAATCCAAAACATCCAGGTATTTCCAAACACACCCCTGCATTTAAGAGAAATTTAATTTCAAGAAAGGTGGTGGAATTTCCAACCAAACCAGTTTAAAACCACGTCCCTGGTATCAAGTCAGGAATTCCCACAGGTGTTTAACATACATGAATATAAACAAAAGTAAATGTGACATCAACCACAGTCTAGCAATATTTAAGTTTACAATCCATAATCTTTTATACATGCCTTGAGATAAAAGATAAGAGGAAATACAACTCTTCGCTTTCCGAGGTCAAGTCCACGTCACCGGTAGTAGCTACCTACTCCGCACTACTCCTCGCGTCGCCTGAAAGGGTTTAATATTTTTGAAAACAAGAAAAGTGAGCGAAAGACCCAGTAGGATATAATTTTATAAAGCATTTAAAATAAAGGTACTCACGGTCTGAAGATATACACCCGGAACCGGTCATCCCTTTTTAGAAAAGGAAATACTCACATAGTAGAAAATGTATGTATCATGAAAGTGTGCAGCTCATCATACCACTAAACAAGAAGCGGTAAAATGTCTGTCTACTGAAAAGTACAGAGCCATAATTCCACTAAACAAGAAATGGATCCGTACGGGTTTCGGGACCTGCCTCTAAGGATGCGATTCCCACATCCTGATCTCTGAGGCTACCATGCTTTGTATCATCTCTTAAGATATTCCATTTTAAGAAATGATACTCTTTAAAATCTCATTTCTAAAATCATTGGAAAACTTAATAGCATTCTCATGCTATTCGTTTGAAATCATTTTCTTTGAACATGTTTTGTTCTAAAACATTTTCATGGGCCAAAATCATTTAAAATGAGGCTAACAAGGATATGGACAAGAATATCCTACCTCTCGGATGTCAAACCTGTGGCTATCTTCACGT
>NW_010357428.1:120280-121296 GCF_000414095.1 Morus notabilis
TTTCTCACCAAACATTCTCGTTTAATTAGATGCAATTGTATCATATTAGTGTGCCATAATTCAAAATCAATGTTCATAAATAATTCTTAATTCAAATCATGATTCTTTGACAATGGAGATTTATTCTGGAGAATCGAATGGAAAACAAGGATTCATGTTGCTAATCCACTCATTTTGAGTTCTCAAATGAAGTTAGGTCAATCCCACATTGAATTTCGTGGTTAAAACAGTTGTTTGGGTTGTTTAGGGTCGGGTTCAGTGGGAACCGGTCGACCGGTGACAGAGGAGTGTAACTCCACCGGTCGGCCGGTGGAGGGGTGACCGGTTGACCGGAGGGGAAGATTTCCAGGGCCAGCCATGGTCGATCCGCATGAAACAAAGCCAAATCGTGAAATTTTAGGTTCGATTTTGACATATTCTCAAGGAAAATGCATAGATCCAGTTTCAAATCAATAAATAGGGTCCAAAGAATAAAAAAAAAACCCCAATTTTCATCAAAATGCATTCGAAATCCATTCGAAAACAAAATCTAAACCAAAAATCACCCAACTCGACTAAAACGAGTTCCATAAGGTTAAATCCAAAAATTAAAAGTAAGTTTCAAAGAGTTTTACCTCGATCCAAGCTTTGATGTTGAAAACCTCTTGGAAACCTCCATTTTTGGTTTAAATCTGGCCCTTCAGAAAGAAAACTTTGAGAGAGAGAGGGAGAGCTCGAGATAGAGAGAGGGGGAGTGAGCTCGAGAGATTGATAGGGAGAGAGAGAGTGTGTGTCGATATAGAGAGAGAGAGGGAGAGTAACGTGAGGAAGAGAGAGGAAAAGAAATAAGGAAAAAGAAAAAAAGAGAGAAAAGGAGAAAGAAAAATTGGAAAGAAAATATTAGGGAAAATAAATAAAACAAAGATGGCAAATACCAAAATAAATTTAAAAGTTCATGATTAATTAAGAAAATCAATTCAGGCACACTAATAAACCACAATTATCATAATTAAACAAGTTTAATTCCGGAGGGCGTT
>NW_010357428.1:122058-128309 GCF_000414095.1 Morus notabilis
GGGGTATTTATAGGGAAATTTTTGGGTTAAAAAATTGATTTTTTTTTCAAAAAATTCGGGCAAAAACGTCTAGTTTAGGGTTCGGGTTCGGGCAAAAACTAGCCGTTGGACGGGTTTCGGGAACCTCGGGCAATTCGGGCATCTCGGGTATTCAGGCAAAATTTGGGTTTTCTGGCAAAATTCGGGTCGAGCAGCCAATTTCATGTTCGGGCGGGTCAGGCATTCGGGCAAATCGGGCTTGGCCGGAAAAATTCAAAAAAAAATCCGGCGGACGGCTATCGACGGTACCTACACGGCGGCGGGCTCCGGCGTGGTCTCAAAACTCAGGCTGCCCGAGCCTAAGCCAGAAAATACACCTTGAACGGGCCGGCATATGGGCCTACCCGCCCGAGCCTGAAAAAATTCAGATTTCGTGCAGCCCGTCGGCCCAAAATTCCAGCACTAATTATATAGTGTGCAGACGAATTTTAAATGATTATATTCATAGGATGGTTATTTATTATTAAATAAAAATTTAATGATGTTACGTGTTAAAAATTTAACATTATTATATTCAATAGATCAATAATAAAAATAATAAAGAAAAAAATATCTACAAAATTCAGGCGCTAGCTCTGCAGGTTTTAAATGCAAAAGATACTCAAGATAGCAGTTTGGTGGGCATTTGGCGCCGCTGTTTGTGTTTCATGGGCATCTCATATATATATATAATAATAATCCTATATATATGTAACTTATAAATATAAGTGGTGAGGCTTATCAGTTGTTCATTGAACTTTGCGAAGGAGATAAGGCATTAAAGAATAGAGGCACTATAATCAGCCTCTGCAGCATTTTTACTCTGTTGCTACTTGCTATATATTCTTTGGCCTTAAAAAATATATAAATGTTGCAAGTGGAAAAGAAAAGATATTTCTTTGTGGCGGTGGTCCGGCATCAGGAGAAAAATATAACAAGGGAAAAAATAGTAAAATAATTATAATAATTTTTAAAAAAAAACTGTGTATTCTATTTCTATATCTATAATCTATCTGTGAAAAGCTTTTGGTTGGGGGAGCATTGCCCGTGACCTGTGACCGAAAGCGAAGCAAAACAGCCTGTAGTGCACGTTCGCGAGATGGTCGCCACTAATTTTTAGTGATAATTACACTATCAAAATTTTGCTGTATGTGTAAATCACCCCTTTTTTAACTCAAACAATTGTTTCTTTGTTCCCCTTTTGCCATTATAAAAGTTTTTTTTTTTTCTTATTCTCCCCAAAGAGAGAGAAAATAAAAAAATAAAAATAAATGTGTGGTAAATTTTGTGGTTAGACCGGTGGGGTAAGAAGTAAGCTCTCCCTAGTAATTTCTTTAATTTCTTGGTTGATATAATACTATTTGACTCAGTACATTAATGGGAAGAGAAGACTAACGCAGCCACTTTTATTGACTGCGTTGAGTTTGTGGGAAGGAAACTGCAGAGTGAAGCAATAAAATGATGACCAGGTTTAACGCAAAAATTTGACCATTGACTTAGGTGGGACCCTAATGCACTTTTCGTCATACGTGGCCAAAACCTTCCTTCCATGAATCCAGAAATTTGTGAAAATCCGCCGCTCTTCGCTTAAAATACTTTTCCCTTCCACGCGGATGGATGGCATGATGTCACATCGCCGACGCGCCGCATCATTATCATGTTTCTGGAATCCGCACTCGCGCGGACCTTTCCTCCTCTGCAACACCAATTGATCCAGTCATGACGTTGATAACGCCGAAGAAGAATCTTAGCCGTCGGATCAAGTTATAATCATCAAGTTGATAAATGATTTCCCTCACTAGCATTGACTTAACCAAGGAAATAATTATATAATGACTTACACGAGATAAATATGAAGGACTTGTCTCTAACTAATTATATTATCACACATTATGAAATAAATTTATATTAAGATAAAAAATTAGTTAAAAAATATTTTTTTTATTTAAATAATGTTTTGATTGATTGGACGTTATTTTAGACCTTAAAAAAATGTTTAGTTTATAGATTAGAATTATAAGATTAGAATTATTTTTTATTTACGTGTATTTTTTATAAAAAAATACTGTAACGAATCATGAATCATAATTTAAATCATGGTATGAATTTCCTTACTAAACACCTCTTAAGTATATTTATTTATACAACTCAAGTCATAACTCAAATTATATTATTATAATATTTTTTTACATAAATTTAATTTTAATTTTTTATTATAATTTTTTTATTCACATATATAAATTAAGTCATGACTTAAGTTGTGTAAATAAAACGGACAATTTAAATCCTAATGCGAAGGACACTTTCGTAACTGCATGCCACGTCGGCCAAAAAAATTAGAAGAGCGGCTCTTCGATTGTCCAACAGCTGGCTGAAAACCAGAAGTCCTCGAAACCAAACGAAACCACATTTCACGCGGTCCTCCGTTTCAACCCCTTATTATTATGGACAGTATTATTGCATTGCCTCACGACGTCGTTTTGCTCCTCCCGTCCCTTATATAATGCCCTCATATCCTCCTCTTTCGAACCCATCTTCACAATTCCTAGGACGCCATTACAGAGAGCTTGAGAGAGGTAGCGAGAAATTTCTAGAAGAGATTGTGTTTCCTTCGCTTCTGTGGAAACAAAGGATTTTTTCAATCTGAGGATTCGATTGCTTTCTGCAGCAGCGCGCTTGATTCCGTCTCTTTGAGTTGATTATTTGATTTGAAAAAATGGCTCGCTCTTTCTCCGGCGCTAAGGCTCTCACCGCTCTCGTCATTGATGGATTCTCTACCGTAATCACCAGGTACTGAGAATGATTTCCTCGTCTTTTTTCGCGCTATTTTTATGTTTTTCCATTTTTCTTTCAGTCTCGAAGATTTTCCCGTTCAGTTGCTTTGTTTTCTCGCCAGCAAAACAGAGATTAAAACTCACTGTTGTCCGTTGTTCCTTTTCTTTGTTCTCTAACTCCATATAATTGTCGATGGATTCTTTTTTTTTTTCCTCTGTTTTCACCAAAATTTATCCTTTGCTTTCGTTTATTTTTTCTCGCCAGCCAAGCAGATCCATAAAAAACTTGTTCTTTTTTTTTCTCTCTTAAAAAAAATCCATTCTTTTTACATATTTGCTATTAAAAAAAGGAAATATTATCCCGTAAATTACGCGCTACTTTACGCAGAAATCGCTCTCGGAGCATTAAACATTTTAAAAAATATTGTAAATTTAAAACAAAAAAATTAACCTTTTTTCTCTTTCCTTAAATCGTTCAGGCGTGGATTCTCCGCGGCGGCGCCGCAAGGAGTTGTGTCAAGCGTAGCAAGGGCAGGCGCGACGGCGGGTTCTAGAAGCGTCAAGAAGAAGTCGGGCGAAAAAATCGTCGGAAACACCGAGAAGGTCTCGTGGGTCCCCGACCCGGTTACCGGTTACTACAGACCGGAGAATGGCGCTCAGGAGATCGACGTGGCTGAGCTACGCGCTACTCTCTTGAAGAAGCACTAATTAAGATTAACTAAGAAAAGACAAAACAAAAAAAATAATATTATTGTTTAAAAAAAAAAAAAAAAGGATACGAGGGGTTCGTGGCTCGGATACCGTTGCCCTCGGTGGGCTCTCGCTATGTGGTAGAAAATTTTATAATTAATCCCACGAACTCTTCGTTAGAAGATGTTTCTGATGATGGTATACATGTAACTCCTCTGTTTACTCTTTTGATTATATCGATGTTATATGTAACCTTTCTATTGTTGTCATGGAATAACATTATAACGAATTTTTAATGCAAATTTATTTTTTTCCGTCCTTTTTTTGTGCATATGGATAATCTTTGCTTCTATATAATCACATCAAGTTTTAAATATTTTATGCAATATTGAATTACTTAACATATTTCATTCCTTGGCCTCTTAAAGGTAGTTTAGTTGAAGAATTTCCTTCACCTATACGTGTTGTAATTGTAATGAATGTCAATTTAATGGTAATGGTTTAGGTTGGGTAGTTGGTCCAAAAAAAAAAAATTTTTAAATTTAGGATAATTAATGAGCATTGAACTCAGGGAAATCAACGCTTAAGTTTAGAAGGTCATGAAAAATATCAGGCAATCAATTATAATTAATGTATGCATCTATTTTTATAATTTAACCGGTAGCTCACTAATGGTTACTAAAAAAAAAAAAGTAAAACGCAAACTATTGAAAACTTTTTCTGTGTATTAGTTTGTGGTCAAAGATTTATCCATATTTAAGTTATTACAAAGCTCTTATGCTTCCAATTTTCATGGACTATTTGCTAGCGAGTAAGAAACGAATTTCAGCAAGTCCATTTTATTAGGAGTGTAGGTATCAATGAGGAAAGCGTCCAATTTGAGACGAGGCAGAGTGAATAGACTTTTTTTTTTTTTTTCATTTTTTTTAAGAAAAAGGGTTTTTGATTCTTCGAAACAAACGGTAAGTTCCAAATCTTCAAAGCTCATTTGTTTGGACGCCCATAAGTCTCCAGAGAAGTCACTGTTATGTTACCGAAATATACAAAAGCAGAGACGGTGCCGAGTCCCGTACACCATTGCCACACGCCAGTGGATGTCTACAAGATTTTGTTTAAAGTTTAGGCTCGTCGTTCGCGCACCAAAACCGAAAGCAAAGATATTATTATATTTTATATTTCTAGGAACCAATTTTTAAGGTTGAAGTTTGCAACTTTTCTCATGGTTCAGGAGACACTTAAGTACCGGCCAAGAAACACATGAGGTGTCGTGTCCATCAAAGGTCCAATAAGAATTTCACAACCATACTTAGCAGCTTATATAAAATGGGCCGATTGCTCCATTATTAAACTAGAAGAGATATATATATATATATATATATATATATGAACCGGAATGGTTGAATAATTGGCGACACAACAATATTCTTTGATGGAACGGTTCCTATTATATTATTCAGGAAACTTTCATTATTGTCATGACAGTGTTATTTGCATTATTCCGTGGTTGTGAAGGATGTGAAGTGTGACCTAATCTAATCAGGAATCAACTCAATATTATATTGTATTTTGGATGACGTATTTAATTAAAAGATGGTTAGTGCCTCTGTGTTGTGGGGATTCTTTTTTGCCTTCAAATATGCGGTGAATTGTCTACTCCCTCGCACTTATTTCTTTAATATGTGGTTATCGTTGCAATGACACGCAGACTTCTGTTCTTTGAAGAGCGAAGCGACCAATAGAAGGGACAATTATAGGAAGACAAAATTATAGATTAATGCATGCATTTGGGTAACTGACGTGAGAAATTCATGTATTTGCCTAAGAAAAGAGCTTGACCATCATTTTATATATGTACATATTATTTTGCAAATAGCTTTCATTATTGTCAAAAGAAGCAGAGAAAAGCAAATTGCATAGGCTCTAGGAGGTGTCAAAGAATGAATGGAGGAAGAGGGTCCCATGGGAGATCGATCTTTTCACTCTTACAGGACAGGAAAAGCATAACTTTCACGGTTTATCGTCCTTTTCATTTTAATATATCCATCACTTTGTTGATTTGATTTGGGATGCACATTTGAATCAAATGAGTTTGGAGTTTAGATTCATAAGCATAGAAGCATGGTTTGACTTTGACCATATATGTTTGGACGAATAAAGATGCTCAATTAAGAATTTTAATCACTAAGACCTTATTTATTTCACCGATTCGAGTTTTTAATTTTAAGTTTTTACAGTTAAAAACTCTCAAAAAATGTCACTTCTAACTTTTTCTGTTACAGTTAAAAATTTTAAAAAAATATCATATCTCAACTCGAATATGTGAAATGAAGTAGGACTAAAAATTTTGCAGAAATCCAGCGGGGAAAGTTTTATATTATTTTTTCAATTACTATAATCCGAAGGCAACAAAGAGGTATGAAGCAATTAGTGAATATAGTATTGATTATGATGTGACGTGACAGGCCGAATCGATTGAAGCCTAATATGCGATTGCGACGGGTGAAAAATGCAGAGTGGGTAGTGACTTCCTTTTTCTTGGCTAATAATTAGAAAAAAAAAAAAAAAAAAAAAAAAATTAGTGAATATAGTATTGATTATGATGTGACGTGACAGGCCGAATCGATTGAAGCCTAATATGCGATTGCGACGGGTGAAAAATGCAGAGTGGGTAGTGACTTCCTTTTTCTTGGCTAATAATTAGAAAAAAAAAAAAAAAAAAAAAAAAAAAATTACCCCCCTTTTTTTTTTTTGAGAAGAGGGCGGGAATTT
>NW_010357428.1:131369-157042 GCF_000414095.1 Morus notabilis
CGGGCCGCCGAATACAAGCCCGCGGCCCGTTCAAGGTGAAATTCGGGCTCGGGCGGGCGGCCCCAAAATCTCGGGCGGGTCGGGTTCGGGCTCGGGCAAATCCTCGGGCTTTTCGGGCGGTCGCGGGTGGCCCGTCTAAAGTTCCAGCACTAGATGAGAGTTCGGTTCAAGGTTTAGGATGAATTCTTTCCATTGGACAGAAAAACTGCACCAACATATACCATTGATAGAATATCCTACCATAAAAATCCAAATGTAGCCGCGTACCACATCTTTTAAAAAATATATTTGAATTATCTGACAAGCAACAAAATATTAAGATGATGATTATATCTTGTAGGGACTTGAATGCAAGTTTTGAAGCTTTCTAAAAGAACTTTTTGAGAAGCCACGTGACTTGATTGAAAACTCTTTTAGTTTGGCCAAAGCTCTTTTAAAAGATCGTCCAGAAACTCTTGTAAGAATTCATAAGAGGCTCACATTTTGTTACATATAAATAATATCAAATTTCAACACTGTTTTTTTTTGCTACAAAAGTGTTAATTCATAGAGAAATCGTCATTATAAAAGGCCAACCTCCTGGAAACAACCTGATGAGATGAGGAGGCATGACCGTGTTTAGAATTAATCTCGTTTTCATTTTTCATAATTTTTAAGAAAGAAAAAATGAAAACGTTTCTAAAACAATGTTTTACATAATAAAAACAAAAAATGAAAATGAAAATGATTTTTTAGTTTAGTGTAAAATGAGAGAGATGAAAAATAACTTTTAATCGTTTTTTATTTTTTGTTTTCATTTTCTCCTCTCTCGAGCAGGAAGAAAGAGATAAAGACATTAATGAGTTTTTTTATACTAAAAATAATATCTTGATAAAATTACCAAACGCATTTTTAAAAATAATTTCTATATGAGATTAAAAACGTTTTCATTTTCATTTTCATATAAAAAATAAAATCATGGAACAAGTTTTAAACGCGCCCAAAATAATCCACTGTACAAAAAAAATGGCTAAGACCCCCACCTAGCAGCTTGGTGAGCTGCAACATTCATATGTCTAGAGATCCAAACAAAACAAATGACATCAAAATTAGTACAAATAGAGAATTTTTTTCACCGATTTGAGTTTATAATTTGAGTTTTATTACAGTAAAAAATTTTAAAAAATAGTCACATATATTATAATAAAAAACTCTAACATAAGTTACATCTTAACTCGAATTAACGAATTAAATGGACTTTAGCTTCCCATGAAATATTGTCCTTCACTCCGTTAAGAGCATTCACCACATTCAGACAATCACTACTCACAGTTACTGAACGCCAACCTCTCTCCACAGCCAAAGTCACTATTATTTAATTTCTAGCAAAAAGTCACTATTATTCAAGTATCGCTATATGTGTAAAGAGCCTCCCCCCGCGGGAAGGCAGTCCGTAAGGAGGTCGTTGAACGGCCGTCACAAATCATTCTGGTATTAAATGCTGATGCATTATGAATGAAATAGAATCTCTGAGTTCCTTTATCCAGTAAAAATCTTCTACAAAGGGCGAAAAAAGATCCTCCTATTGTAGTGGACAAAGTTCTACACGTTTGAAAATTTGATGAAATAGTAAATCACCTTTTCTCTCCTCTAATAACAAAGGAGTTGTTCTTTTATATTTGAAAATAACAAAGGAGTTGTTATTTTACATTTTTAAGTTAGGGTAACTTAAGTGATGATTTTAAGTTGAGTTTGAGTTATAATTTAAGTTAAAATTTTAACTTAAATTTGTATTTGGATGTGCACATTTGAATTATAATTTGAATTGAAAATCTTTTTAAGTTTGTGTTTAGTTAAGTCAAAACTTAAATTTATATTTAGATAGTATTTTAATAAAAACTCAATGGTGATAAAAAATTTTAATAGAGTATATAAGTGAGGTTTTATTCGTCTTTTCGTTGTAAATGCATAGAAAAAAAAATCATCTCAATCAGAATTAAAATGAAAAAATTATGACATTTTTAAGAATAAAAAAAAATATTGTTCATTAACTTGAGTTCGAGTTTATGAACTCGAATTGAAAGGCAAACTTGAACTCAAATTTAGCCCTAAACTTGAGTTCAAATTCTAGTTCAAACTCAAATTTTATAAAAGAACATAAACTTAAATAAAACTATAACTCGAGTTTAAACTTTTTCTGAGTTTAATTTAATGGCTAAAATGCAGATTTTAAATACCAAGCCAGAATTGAAATATCAACTTTGTCACAACAAATATAAACAACCAAATTCTGCGGGATCCAAGTAAAACTATTGCCGATATTTCTACTCGACACCAATTCTTTTATCCTTCTTGTCACATGCATCGAACTGTCTCCACCAAAAGTGAATAAAATAGACTCTGGTAATCCTAAGAGTGGGAATAAGAATCTTACAAATTCTCATGGGAATAAGAATCTTACAAATTCTCATGTTTAGTACAAAAAATGTGATTTCATAACGCTAAAAAATACTCCAGATACACAATACTTCTCAACCTCTTATGAATTTAACCTTCCAATTTTGCAGTCTAGAATGTGGAAAGAAACTCAAAATTAAACATGACAGTTTTCCAAACCTCAAATACGAAGTTGCCATAAATTAAAATAAAGACAAGGATGATATGTGATATGTTCCTTACTTCAGAATTCCATCCCAGTCCAAATTAACAACCGTCCTGATGTCGGTTTCCTCCAAGAAAAACACTTGGGAGTTGAAAAATGCCAACTTCATTCTTTGGTTTTAGCCTTGATGCAAGCAATTCACATCCTCTTTACAGACTAATCTCCTAATGTGGTGAACATGTCGAGCAAATTTTTCTAATATGAACAAAACCCCTGTGCTACAACCATCAACTTTATAGCCTAAACTCTAAAATTTCACCAGCAGCTTACTCAAGGAAGTGCAGAGCATAAAAACTATATATAAGAAAAGAAGCATAGCACATAACAATTTCAAGCAGGCCATCAAATGCTAGGGGTCCCAATCTTTAATACCATTGACCTGGCATGCACAGTTATTGATAGATATTTAAGAAAAAGCCATATGAGTTAAAATCAAGAGTTGCAGCTTGCATCTACCATTCGCACATGATAACACACCAGCCACATGAACTGGCATGAAAACGTTGGGATCAAAGTTGGGCCCCTAGCTCTATTCTTATGAGAAACTTCATCATGTCTGTCTCCCCTAACATCTAACTGCCTTCGAAGTTGAATGTCAGTACGACAGTAAGTTATTAACCAAATTGCATCTTTTGGGCCGAAAGTCTATCCTAACACTTTCTTACACTAGTTGAGTACCAGCAAGAGAGCATATTAACAGGCATTACAACAAAGACAAAGGCCCCAGTCGCTTCGTAGGTTCAAATTGTGTGGTTTTGAACTTTTAAGCCTCGTTCACTTCACGGATTCGAGTTTTCAATTCGAACTGAGATGTGACATTTTCTGAGAGCTTTTTACTGTAGCAGAAAAAGTTAAATGTGACATTTTTTGCGAGTTTTTTACTGTAAAAACCTAAAACTGAAAACTTGAATCGGTGAAATGAACGAGGCCTAAGTTTGAACCAAAAGGTTTGGACCTATATGTTTTTGTGGTTCAAATGCCGTTTGGTAGGGTAAGGTGTAAACAGAGAATAAAGTTTGAACCGGTCTTTAGTTACGTCAATAGAACTATGAGTTTGAAAGACAGCGGTACTCAAAATAATGTCTGGTACAGACTCTGGCTCATCTCTGATAATGCATCATTACTTCAAGTAACAACTTGTTATAACCATCATAACCACAAACAATTGGTCCTGACTCACAAGCCCTGAAGGATTCTCCCTTTCTCTCATTGCCAAAGATACAAAATGGTGTTGCCAAAGATACATAAGAGTAAGACTAATGACAAAGCTTTAACAATATGTTTCTCAGAGTTCGATAACTTGTAACTTCTCTCAACCAGAAACCGCCTTAATTTCAACATGCTAAACAGAATAGAAAAACTGCAAATTAGTCCCTAAAATAGTCCATTGTCGTCATGGCATTAACCATTAAGTGTAAAAAGAAAATCCTTCAGCCCAGTTTAGGTCCAAGGACGATAAACTGTTTTTTTATCCCATCCCCAAATGCCTCCTACCAGGTAAACAGCAAAAGAAATTACCAAACAAAAACAAATTGAAATTTGTTAACAAGGAAAACCCATCACACAAATCATTAAATCCATAAACAAAACGAAAAAACCCACAATTTAAATTTATATATCCCATCAAAAGAAAAATATAAAGAGCATCCTTTACAGATCCAAATTACTAACCACTAAACAGAAGAAGCAGAAGGACTATTATTCATCTTCAATTTAAGCTTCCTGATTTTCCCATTAACGCAATCCAATCCGCACCCACACTGGGGACACTCGTAGAAATTGTCGATCGGAAACGACGCCGAAGCGATTCCAACCGAGAATTCGAGCTCGTCACCTTTCCGAATCACCTCCACAATATTCAGCCAAAAGAACAGCACCTTCACGCTGACCCCAGACAGGCTCGTCAGCCTGTCCTTGGAGATACAACCGCTGATCGTGGATTTATACTTCAACTGATACGATCCTTCCAAGGAGAAACTGCACGAGCCGTCCCAGTGGGCATAGAATTTGCCGTTCCCTCTGTCCAGTTCGTAGCTCTTCACGCCCTTCGGGAGAAGACCGATCGGAAAGTCGAACGCCTCCAGGAGATCGTACGCCGTCGGGCTATCACCATCGCCGGCGACGGCGGTGGTCGTGTTGGTGGATGATGACGTGGCGAGCGGCGATAGGAGGATGAGAATTGCGAGAATCGCCGCGAGAGAGGAAGACATGGCGGTGCCTGTGTTGGTTTTCTCTGTCGTTTTTTTTTTTTTAATATTTATTTGGAACGAAAAATTTGTTATTTTGTGGGGAGATGTGGATTGGTTTTTTGTTGATGAGAAAAAGATCAAAGATGGTGGGGTTAAAGACTATGTGGAAGACTTATTCGACGACGGCGTTTTAATGCTTTGTGTTTGTTTTTAGATTGCACACGTGCTGCTCAACAGGCAGGCCACGTGAGCTGCTGTCAATGACATTGAAGACAACTGGCTCACAGATCGAAGAAAATAAGAAATAAGGGTGCAAGTTCCGTATAGTTTTTGTTTTTGTTTTTTTTTCTATTTAATTTTTTTTTTTTTGGAGCTTGAATGGTAGTGATTAGATTACCGTCGGTTATGTAATTCGCTCAATGATGCTTGATTGGTACAAATGTTTTCTTTTCTTTTCTCTCTTTCTTTTTTGATTGGTTTAAGGTTGGTATATGACGAAAGGCGTCCGTGACTGTTTTTAAAGCGCGATTTTGAGTAGAGTTGAAACTTGAAAGTTTAGGGCCGCATGATCTAACCCGAACCAGACTCAACAGTCCGAATAGGAACTCCAAGACGGGTCAACTCGGCCCTAAAGGGAAGAAAGTCATTCCATCTCGGCCGTGAAGCCATACGGACTAGGATGACCTTTGAGAATTAAAAAATAAAAAATAAAAAATAAAAAGTATTTTGAGAGCGGCTGAGCCGTCACAAAACACTTTTTGACTTAAAAGTATAGGTTTGATCTCACCCAAACACTGGGTTCGTTTAGTAAATGGATCTAAAATTATGATTCTAAATTCTAATTCATAATCAGTATTTATTTACAGTGATTCTGAATCAGTGTTTAGTTTGGATGATTCTGAATCATAATTCAGAATCTGATGTGATGTTTTAAATCAAAATCACTCATGATTCTAAAACCACTCATCCTCTTAATTCAAGGTGATTCAAACTCTTGATTTTGAATCATAGTTTTAAAATCATGATTTGAATTCAAAATCATGAATCATGGTTCTGGTTTTAAAATTATGATTAAAATCACCATGATTTAAATTCTCGTACTAAACGAACCCTTAATCAAGTTAGATTGAGTTTAGACTAAACTAATAATTTTGGGCCTCAAATTGACCTATTTGATCTAACTTAAACTTACAACTCTAATATTGAGGGCTTGTTCTTTTATAGTTTAACTTGAGTATAATTCTTGAGTTGAATTTAAGTTATAACTTGAGTTGAACTTGTAACTTGAGTTTGTGTTTGGTTGTATATATTTATGGTTTGAGATAAGAATCTTTTTGAGTTTGTGTTTGAGTGAGTCAAAATTTAAATTTGTATTTAGATAGTATTTTAATAAAAACTCAATACTGATGAAAAATTTTAATAGGGTATATGGGTCGAGTTTTATTCGTCTTTTCGTTGTCAACGCATCGAAAAAAAAAATCTCAATCAGAATTAAAACGAAAAAGTTATAGCATTTTTAAGAATAGAAAAAATAATGTTCATTAATTTGAGTTTGAGTTTCTGAACTCGAGTTGAAGGGGAAACTTGAACTCGAATTTTAGTCCTAAACTCGAGTTTGAACTCGAGTTTAAACTTAAAAGAACATGAACTCAAATAAAGTTGTAACTAGAGTTGCCTTTTTTGAGTTTTTCACTCAAAAGAATAAGCCTTGAGTAATTTTCGGAGAGTACCATAAAAACCCAGGTCGAGATTCTACTTTCCTAACTAAACTTACAACTCTAATAAAGTCTTCAAAGCCACATTTTCTGCTTGATTTTTAACCTGAAAGGTGTTAATTCAGGAAAATCCCATTGCCAAGCAATCCAGGCACACCTCTCACACCTTTGATTTCCGCCATAGATATTGAAGCTTTATATTTCTATTGCACATAAGCATTCATCAAAAGTCACCAAAAATAGTCCGCTCTGATTAAAAAAACCCATTAGTAATAATTTATCAGATTACTTTCTAGCTTTCAGAGCCGGAGATAGCAGATCATCTCTGTTAAAAAGACAAAATAACCTAGTAGATTATCGTGTAGATATTGTTGATGATCTATTAGATTACTCTCTCCCAACGGGAGTGGCGATTAACGATGGTCATTATTTGTTCCAGCAACATCGATTAGTTTACCAGTGATAATTTGGTTGCTTACCTTGTTTTATTGGTGGGACAATTTTAGTGAAACGTATTTTGTTGAGCTTTGACTGGTCCTCTCGTGTGCTAAAAAACATAAAACAACAATAAGAATGCATAAATTCGTTTGCACTATTTTTTATTATTTATTAATTTCTTTACTATATATTACATGTGAATAATGAAGCAATTAATTCATTAATCATTAATAAAAAAATAAATTAGAATTTCAGTGTATCTCATGAAAAACGAGGTCAACTAGCTAGCCAATAATATTCGTATTTTTATTTTCGTGCTCCCCTCTAAGTCCATATTTTTTCGTGCAATGAGAAAGTTCCCTATTTGAATTCATACTGCATCTTAAATAATATATGATCATCGTGGCCCTTGAACTTCTTAATACAGGAAATTAAAAAATAAAAATAAAAACTCGAAGGTCACATTTAAAGGAGCTTATATTAAAACGAGAGAGAAGTCAGAAAGAGAGAGAGAAAGAGAGAGAGAGATCACATTTGAACGTGGAATAAACATGCCAATATATGCCATATATAGTAATTAATTAGCAATAATCAATAATCTGTAGTAGGTATAGTAGTACTTTCAGCGAGCCTTTCCACATCCAAAATGAACCTAATCTTACCAAAAACTTTGATATAATAATCAAAGGCACATAATTTAACAACATTGTATGGTAGTGCATATCACGATTTATTAGTATGTGGTTCAATTAAATTTAAACGGTCTAATTTATGAGTGTATTCATTAAAAACTTTTAATGCACCACACTGCACAAAAGTATTCATTCACATATAAATCCTAGCAAGTGGTCTTACCTCTTAAAAGCTCATGACCAAGGACGAAACATTGTATAAATCTCGATCGATCATAACCTCATCACAGTGCATTCCACAGCTCACGAAGTATCCGACCTCGAAGTTGGCCGAGGCGAATCCGACGGAGAATCAGAGCTGATCATCGCTGACACGGACCACTTCCACGACGTTGAACCAGAAAAACAGCACCCTAACGCTCACGCCCTTCATGTTTCTGAACCTGCCTTTGGATATAACCGCCGTTAGGGTTGGCTGGTACTTGAGCGTGTGGCCATTTCTGATTTGAAAGCTACAAGTTCCGTTTAAGTATGAGAAAGAGTGCCATGATTAGTCATCTCATCAAACGGCTAGGATTGGTTCACTGTGAGATTGTGTAAAATTTGTCACTGTATAGTTTTTTTTTTTTTTTTTTTTTTTTTTTTCCTTAACTGTCATTCTTAGTGCGCCTAAGCAATTGCTGAAATCCTTTTGTACGGTTTTATCCCCATTGGTTAGCCATTCTTTGCTTTGTCTATATATTGCAAAGAATTACCACTGTACAGATTATTCGATTGAGGAATCAATTCAAGGCTGCTCCTTCTTGTCTTTTTCTCCGTTTTTCCTTTTCTGCAATTAGCTTTCTAAGTACACCTTGAAATCTCCCGTGTCTCTGTTGGGATCGTACTTTGTCGCTCCCTTGGGAAGAAGGCCTATCGGAAAGCCGTATTCTTGAAGCACTTGGTAAGCTGAGAAGTTGTTAATGTTGTCATCGCAAGAGGCGGTGTTTGAGAAGGATGAGAGAATGGTGAGAATAGTTGAGAGGATTAAGGTCATTGAGTCTCTCATACATGGGTTTTGGTTGGGATTGGGAACAAAGTTTTTAGCACTGAAACTGGCTCTTCCTGGCTTTGTGGAGAGTATTTATGTTTGGTCGTGTAGAAAATGAGATTAGTTGGTGATATAGTATAAGATGTGTGTGTGTGTGAGAGAGTGGAAGTGGATTAGTTGGCATATATATAAGCCTAAGAAATCAGATGTTAATATATAGCGTAGTTGCTTTTTGGTTTTTCTCGGTTGAAGGAAAAAAAAAAAACTCAAAACCCAATTTTGTTTGATTGCAGAAAAATGTGTTAATCACTGGATTTACTAGATTATTAAGTATTTTTGAATTTAACCGGTAAAATCTCCCTTTGACTACGAAAATGTATACATTTAACGTAAATTAGTAGCAATATAAAAATATAAATGTATAGCAATTTATACTATAAAGTACACTTTTTTGACATCTTTAAAATAAAATAAAAAAATATATCACACATATTTATATATTTATACATGTATATGGGACATGGTGTATGTATGCATTGACATGGTAATTAATTCTCCACTCAATGATAGAAATTGCAGGTGTTATGGTGGTTGAATGCTTGTTGGATTGAATATGACCAATTAGTTTTGTCTTTTTATTTTTAATTAAAAAAATCATGTAATCTCATTACACCGACATTATAATCATTATTGGTTTTTTTTTTTTTTTTTTGCCTGGGAAAAAGTTTAATGCAGAGAGAGTAGCTCGTGAACCTCATGGCAGATGCCAGATGACCAATTGGAGCGGTCGTGTGCATGTTTGTTGGGTGAAGTCAGATTAAGAAAGCCTAATTATGAAAGGGAAAAATGTTAGTATCACTTCATTGTCTTCGTCATTATTATATTCATTATTTGATACCTAAATTTTATTATTTTATTTTTATAATAATAATATATGATATTAGTAAAATTTATGTGTTAAATAATAAATATAGAGAGTAACAAAAATAGTGATACTAACGTTTCTTATAAAATATCTTTTCCTAAAAAGTCATATACTCTTTTCATAAGTTCTTCTTGACTGTTATTCAAAAGTTCTAAAAATGTATTGATATTAAACCTCTGGAGGCAATTATAGACCCTGGGGAGCAATTCTAATTGGTCAATATAAATATATTTCAATGCTATTTCTTTTTCCGTTTTTCTTCGTTTAGCTAATCTACCATGAAAATTAAAAAGGGGTAAAGTACCTTTGTATTGATTGCAAGAATTTTAAGTTAAATGTTGAAGTATGTGCCTTCCAGTACAGAAGAAACTGATGAGTGACGGGGTTGAGAATGTAAGAGATCAAATTAGGAAGTAATTTTTCTTTTTTAATAACAAAATTCGACACGTCTATTAATTTGTGACTATATCAAAGATGCTCTTATTTTGTTACTCATTTGTGTTTTTTTTTCCAAAGCATTTCAAAGTAGAAAAGGTAAGACTGTGTAGAAAAAAAATAAAAAATATCACTCAAGATAGTAAAATTATTATGTATATCAGTTCACTTAAAAATAAATAATTATCATTCAATTAATAAAAAGAAAGTAAAAAATCACAATAACACTTAATTATTTAGAATGACGTAAATAATAGGCTTACCCTACAAATGATACTTTACTCAATAACAAAAATAGTAAAATTATTATGTATATCAGTTCACTTAAAAATAAATAATTATCATTCAATTAATAAAGAGAAAGTAAAAAATCACAATAACACTTAATTATTTAAAATGACTTAAATAATAGGCTTACCCCACAAATGATCACACTTTACTCAAAACTTTTGTTAGGGAGTTGATTGGCGCCCCATGTGTGGCCCGTTAAATTGTGTTGTCTTCCCAAAAGAAAAAAATGGATAATTTACTTTTGAGAGTGGATGAGATGAGACTTTTATTTCTTTCTCTTGATTAATACTCTTTTGTTAGTGTAATTATTTGACTAAAAAAATTATGAATCAAGAGTAAAGAGTAAAAATCATGACTCATACACTTTTAAAGGGTATTTATCAAGATTACCTTGCCCAAAATGACCCAGTATGTATGTAAATGAGCTTGGGCAGTGTTGCTTGCAAGGAGGAATCTATGTCTCCCCCTAAAGAGATGGTCTTCAACTTCTCCCAATTTTACTTTAACTTATCCAGCAAATTGGAACTCTCCTCATTATTATTATACTCTTTGATTAACAGTGCGTTTGGTAGGATGGAAAAGAAGAAGAATAGAAAATAGAGGAAGGATTTTGAAGAGAAAAATAGAATTTTAGGATGTTTGGTAGAGAGTAAACAAGGAAAGAAGGAAAATGAAAATTCATGAAGCCCACTAATTTTTAATCCTTCCAACTTTAAGTAGAAAAGATGAGGAAAAAAATTTGACAAATAAATTATGTGTAAAATAAGAATTTTAACCTTCACCATTCATCATATTTTTATTTGTATTGGGATATTATTATAAAAAGTCTTCGATTTAACATTTTCTTTTCACTTTACTTACTTTTTTACCAAACAAAATGAGAGAAATCATTTTACTTTCTTCACTTAAGTATTTTACTTCTCATGCCTTCCTCTTTTCTATCCATCCTACTAAACATAGTATAAATTACCATAAATAAGTGATTGCAACTTTCCCTAAAAGTAAATTCATGCCCCTATCTCTAATATCTAAGTATGGAGTGCAAATATTTCATAAAACGAAACATCCTGCAGATACATTTTCCGCTAACAAGTTTGTATTGGGATATTATTATAAAAAGTCTTCGATTTAACATTTTCTTTTCACTTTTCTTACTTTTTTACCAAACAAAATGAGAGAAATCATTTTACTTTCTTCACCTAAGTATTTTACTTCTCATTCCTTCCTCTTTTCTATCCATCCTACTAAACATAGTATAAATTACCATAAATAAGTGATTGCAACTTTCCCTAAAAGTAAATTCATGCCCCTATCTCTAATATCTAAGTATGGAGTGCAAATATTTCATAAAACGAAACATCCTGCAGATACATTTTCCGCTAACAAGTACATGCCCAAATGTTTGTTTGGAGCCTCTCTATTTCTTTCCCCTTGAAACTTTCAGTTACTTCATAATGAATTTATGAAATAAATTATGAAAAGTAGATTTATTATAAACCTATATTTTCATGAACATTCTCAAGTTATCAGGTGATGGGTACAGGATTCTTTTCGTCGACTTTAAAAAATTTATATCCAATCTTAAAATAGGATAAAGCTTAAAAAAGAAAAACCACTTGACATAAGTAAATTCATGAGCCCAATCATCATAATACTAATTGTTGAGGTACTAACCACACTCAAAACCTTTAAAAAATAAAATACAACCAAGTCCTGTTATTGCATATATTTTCATGTTTATTAACTGATTCATGATTAACATTTTACCCTTTTCAACTTTTTTATTTTTAATTTTTTATTACCCATTTCGGATTCTTTGTCCTTTCTGCCAAAGATTATCCTCTACGCCGCTGAATATGAAACTGGCAGTTAACATCCTTGGTCTACTCATCCTACATGGAAATCAACGAAACAAGAATTTGCAACAAAGTGAAAAACAAGAAGCTTGTCATGATCAATAATCATTAACCAACATAACATTAATAATCCAGTCATGAACTCTGTTTTTCCTTGTACCTTAACCACATCCAAAAGTAAATTTCTCTAATCCCACTGTCCCAGCATGTATAATTATAACATGTTGCAACAATAACAAACAAAGCGTCTACAACATGAACCATCTCTTAGAGTCAGTTTAAAGTTGTTGTGCTTTTAAAATAATTATTGTGCTTTTAATAGAAACATTACTTTTATTTATAACATGTTGCAACAATAACAAACAAAGCGTCTACAACATGAACCATCTCTTAGAGTCAGTTTAAAGTAGTTGTGCTTTTAAAATAATTATTGTGCTTTTAATAGAAACATTACTTTTATTTAAAGCAAAAATAAAGTAAAAGTAGAATATAAAATTTACGCATTCTAATTTTGTAAAGTAATTAAAAAAGTGCATTAATTTATATGTAAAATGCTTTTTGTGTAGTTTTATTAAATATTATAGTTACATCGTTGATTACGCAAAAGTGTTTTTTAGAGTTTTAAAAGCAATCCAAACACACCCTTAATTAGTCTTGCTTACCGCATAATATTAATAGCTCATAAGAGACGAAGACTGATCATCCCCTACACAGTCAAATCCACAGCCACACTGAGGACTCTCCACAAAGTTATCGATCGCAAAGCTCGCAGAAGCGATTCCGACGGAGAATTCCAGCTCGTCGTCGCCACGAGTCACCTCAACAATATTGAGCCAAAAGAAGAGGATCTTTACGCTGACACCCTTGAGTTTCTTGAGCTTGCCTTTTGATATAACTCCAGTTACGAGGGACTTGTACCTGAGGTTGTAGCCTTCAAGGTCGAAGCTACAAGTGTCGTCAAAGTGGACCTCAAATTCTCCGGTGTCTCGGTTCAGCTCGTAATCGGTCACTCCTGTGGGAAGAAGGCCGACCGGAAAATCATATTGTTGAAGTGCTTGGTATGCTGATAAGTTGTAAGTGTCGATACTAATAGAGTTGTGGTCGCTAAAGGCACTTGGGGTTGAGAAGGAAGTAGCTGAGAGAAATATGAGAATCAGAGGGAGAAACACCGTCGGAGACATGGGTTTTGATTGGAAATTGGAACTTAACTGTTTATGGCTGTGTAAATTCTCGCTCGCCAATTCTTTTTCCCCTTTTGGAGAGTGTTTGGTTGGTTAGAAAATGGGGTTGGTAGTATATATGGCTGATAGCTCCCCATGTGGTGGTTGAGACTTGAGAGTTAAAATGGTAATTTTGACTATTGATCATGACCGTAGGACTTTAATCGAACGGTGCCGATTTTGATGAGGTTCAATACGGTGTTAGGAATTTTTTTAAAAAAAAATACAATTACACTCGTTTTATAAACAACATTTAGAGGATGTTTGGTAGAGAGATTCGTTTCCTGATTCGAATCATGATTCGTGGTTTGCTACAGTATTTTCTCTCACAAAACATTTACGTAAATCGAAAATGGTTTAAATCACATAGTTTAAACTTTCCAACCAAACGTCCTCTTAATTTAAATCGTACGAATAAGGTTAATGGTCCTTACAATAAGAGCATTCTATTATCGAATCTCGTGATTTTATTTTTTAAGTCGGAACTTTTTTATATAGGTATAATTAGAACTTCATTAACAAGCAATAAGGAGCAAAACAATGCATCTCAAAAGGTAAATTTTGGGCCATTAATTATACAAAAGAGCAACAAACAGAAAGCAAGACAGCCAGCTAAAGTAGTTTCTTTAACAATGTCACACTCGTCCCACATTGAGGTCTAAATGGTCTTTTCCAATTCACATTTTGTTGTCTTGCCAATGAATAATATCTTCATTAAATAGTAGTACTATGCCTCAGTTGTTTCTAAGCAGTAATATTAATTCTTATAATTTGACTACAAAATTACGTTTCTAACCTTGCTTTAACCCGATCGTCTTTACTTCAGCGATCGTTTTCGTGCTTAGAAACTAGAAAGTTTAGAAGTAAATCCGAAAGGGGCTCTAGAAGAAAGTTCGATTTGACAGCATGCATAACTGCATACGCAATGCATGGCCTTTGAAAGCTGAATTACTGAATTACTGAATTAATAAATTTATACAGGCCATAGTTTTGGTTTTGCACAATATTTTTCTCTCATACAAAATTTAAATTTTAAAAGTCATAATTAAGAATGTTAATTTGAATTCTAATTTAAACTTTAATTTAAACTCATATACTAAATAGACACTTAAAAACTGAATTATTAGTCTCAATTTTGTAAAACAAATTACATATGTGTAACAACAACGTTTTCCCGTTATGCTTATTCCTAAAACAAAGAAAAGAAAAGAAAAAAAAAAAAAAAAACTCAATTGAGTGCTCGATACTGGTTCGCCTATTTATTTTTTCATTGAAGAAATTAGGTGCACATTTTCTCATCTTTTACGCGTCACTAGATTGTAATGATAGAACTAATTACTTATTGAGGTCAAATTAAAAATAAAAGTTTCATTTCCTTCCAAAGAAATAATAATGCTAATAAAGATAGCGAAAGAAGTTATTTCCTGTCCGAAATTAGTGTGGAAATCTAAAGAAGCGTGTGCTATTGTCATTTGCCACCAGGCAGACAAAATAAATAAGAGAAAATTGTAAAAAACTCTCACATAACATCTAATTTTTTTGATACTAATATAAGTGATAGGTCTTGACGATTTGAGTTTAGAATTTAAGTTTTACTACAGTAAAAAGTTTTCAGAACAGTTACATCTAACTTTTTTACTACTAAAAAAAGTTCTCACATAACATCACATCTCAACTCGAATTAAAAACTCGAATTAGCAAACCGAACATGCCCAATTTATGAGTTTAGACTTTTACTCTTTATTCTCTATAAATACTATTTTATTAGTGTAATTATTTAACTAAAAAAGTTATGAATTAAGAATAAAGGATAAAAATTCTGATACGTGTATTTTTTAAAAATATTTATCAATATTACCTAATAAATAAATAAATAAATCAAAGTGACGGGCCGCAGCTGTTAGATAGGATTAAATAAGGTAATTTACTAACGTGCCTATCACGTGAGATTCTCTGAAATATGGTGTGCGGATTTTCCTTGCCTACCACGTGAGATTCTTTGAAATATGCAAGTGTATAATTGTGAAGGAAAATCCTTTATATCACAATCATATCAGATTAATAAAGAAAATAGAAGCGATAATTTATAATGACGGTTAAAAATATAAAAAAAAAACTAATAATAATTTATTTTTATTTTTTATACCCTGTCGGATAAACTCTTAAAAAAATAATACATTAATATTTTTCTTTTCTTTTTTCTTTAGGACTCTTTTCCTAACTTAATGGAACGTTGAGATATTTAGGGCCCGTTTAGTTCGCTGATTCGAATTTTTAATTCGAATTGAGATGTGATTTTATGTGAAAATTTTTTACTATAGCAAAAAAGTTAAATGTAACTGTTTCTGAGAGCTTTTTACTGTAGTTAAACTCAAATTTTAAACTCAAATCGTCAAGGCCTATCACTTATATCATTATCAACTATCAATCCACACCATTTTTTGTAGTGATGTGTCTTGATATACAGATACAAACAAGTATATAAAAGGTCGTTTCTGTTGTTCAAACTTTGCAGGCGCAGCTGAAAGCGAAATACAAAAATCTATAAGTGGACAATGATATACTTGGCACCCAGTGTTGTGTGCCCAAAAAAGGCCTCCGGCTCCGGCAGATGGAGATATTTCTTCTCAATATTCTGTATGCAAATCTCTCTCCTTTATCAGTGAAGGAAAAGTGCAGACTTGTAGGGAACGAAATATTTGGTTGATTTACGGCAGCAAGTGAACCCCACAATTCATAATTTATGGTCTCGTTAAGTTCGTTAATTCAAATTTTTAATTTGAGTTAAGATGTGATTTTATATGAGAATTTCTTATTGTAATAGAAAAAGTTAAATATGATTTTTTATGAAAGCTTTTAATTATAATAAAATTGAAATTGAAAATTCGAATCAATAAGATAAATGAGGCCTGCTTATTACAATTTCACCCTCATTAAAATTAATAGAAATACTAATATTAACTATAATTTAATAGATATACTAATTTAAAGAAATAAAAGAGCATATAATCACATTAACTATAATTAAAAAGTATTTTTTAAAGGAATAAAAAGCATACCCCGCATCTTTAGTTAAATTAATTTTATCTTCATAGATCCTAAGCTATTCTTTTTTTTTTTTGGGGGGGTTCTTAAATGGTTTTTCTACCGTTTTATCAAGTACTTTATGAGCATCATCTTATTTTGCGAAGATGTTACAGTTCTTGAGCCTTTTTATGCATTAGCCTCATTGTGCATATGATTGTATTTTATTTTTAATCGCATTTAGTTGTTTTTATGCTATAGAGGCCTTGTTTTTATTTAATGGATATCATCAAAGGAAAAAAAATGAAGAAGAAGAACAAAGAAGGGGTAAGCTGAAGACGATTGACAAATAAATATAAAAGATACAAAAGTGAATGACAAATTACAACAATTCTAATATATAGATATATATATATATATATAACGTTAATAGTTTAAATGAATTATATTATTTTATAAATCAAATCAAAATTAAAATTAGGTGGAAAGGATTAAATTAGGTATTATGAAAATTATATTATAAAATGACAAAATTTTCAAATTTTTATTAGAGTGGTATTAATTATTGGAGGACATTTATAAATATTTTAGGTGTAAAAATAACTGCTCTCGAAGAATTTTCTTTTATATGTCTAGCTACTAAATTAAGAATGCAATTCTATTTCTATTTCTTTAATACCACTCTGGATGGTATTAATTATTGGAGGACCTTGTGAACTCTGGATGATCATCTGGCCTCAAAGACGTACCATCTCCGGAATCAGTTTGCACTCTAAAGAGAAACAATAAACACGGCCAAATTAGATTCATAAAACATGGCACCAGCCATCAGACTTTCGGCTTAAATGGAATCACTGCGCGAAAGATCAAAACTAATGAAAAACCTGAATTTCTTCTCTTAAACACCCAAGCTCTAAAATAGATTCATAAATGGATTTTATGCGTAAGAATTCTAACTGAGCAGTGAAGGATATGCAGAGCCATTCAACAGCAAGATTATGTTTTGCTCACAGCTGGTTTTGCTTTCCACAAAAAGTAAACTTTAGCCAACTTTGAATGGAGGATCAGAATTCAGGTGCCAAAAAAACAAAAAAAAAGCATCAGAGGTATCTAACTCCCACGGAATCACAGTGCATAGAAAGTACAGTAAAACAAACAAACGTATAGAAGTAGCCCACTACACCTTCCCAGCTTAATAAGCTAAAGTTTTATCCCACTATACAAGGTCCCGTTCATTTCGCTGATTCGAGTTTAGAATTTGAGTTTTGCTACAGTAAAAAGCTCTCACAAACAATCACATCTAACTTTTTTATTACAGTAAAAGGCTCTCACATAAAATCACATCTCAATTCGAATTAAAAACTCGAATCAGCGAACTAAACGGGCCCTACAATTCTCCCAGCAAAACAGAATTTGGCAGGTTAGATTATGGTTCAAAAAAAAAAAAAAGCACCACTTTCTAGCTTCAGTAACTTTGTTAGAACATATCTAATGCAATGTTATAATTAATGTGCAAATTATAAATTTAATATTTTAGTGTAAAAAAACTCTTTAATATAATGTTATTTATTGTACTAAATTTTTCATATGTTATACTTTACGGTAAATTTTCCACTAAATATATCATATGTAAAATTTGACATTTAATTACTATTAGTTGAAATGTTTATTTTTTTTTTACATTTTTAATTATTTTAAAAATAAAAAATTACTTTTACAACTTTTAAAGTATTTATGTAAGAAAAAGTAGAATAATAATGAAAAATATCATATTATAATTTTTAATACTAAATATATAATTAATATTTATATTTATATTAAAGATGGTGTTGACTGATCCTACTTACATAGTCATGCACAACTAGTGATTGAGTCGAAATATGTTTTAATGGGACGTTGTGATCTTTTCTTCATTGCAAAGTGAGATTTTTTCGGGGACTTGACACAAAGGAACAAACACGTCTGTATCAAGTATCAATCCACGTCATATTGTTTAGTGCTGTGTTTTAATATATAATTATAACAAGTACTTAGTAATAGAAACATCGATTTACATTTTAATTTTGTGTATCAATTAATATAATATGTGAGTTGTCATTTTTATATTAATAAGTACTTAAAATATTATCACATTAATTAATGATAATATATTTCATTTACCAATAAAAAATTACAACTCATTCACAAGTAAATTGGTACAAAATGTTGAGATTTAAATTAGTATTACTAACATTATATATATATATATATATTTAAACAAGTATATAAAAGTCGTTTATGTTGTTTAAACTTTGCAAACAAAGCCGATATAAGGTGACGTTTGTTTCAAAGATTCTACTTGATTTAAGATTTTGATTTTTAGTTCTGTTACGGTATTTTTTTCTTATAAAAAATTTAAATTTTAAAATTCAGAATTATGAACCAACGTGACCTAAATAGAAAATCTACCTTGATGCTACCGGCACTTCAAAATGTTGTGTACCAAAAAAAAGAAGTCCGGTAGATAGTAGATAGAGATATTTCTTCTAAATTTTGTGTCCGACTCTCTTTCTCTTTTATCAGTAGCGGGAAAGTGTAATGACATGAACAAGGTTTTATATAAATGTATATGATACTATATATATTAGTTATTTGGGAAAATAATGACATTCAATAAGGTTGAACACCATTACAGTTAGAAAGCATTTTCTTTGAAAAATAAGGAGTTATTTCTTCTCCAAATGACCACAACATGATGCAGCGTCATTTTCCAGCAGAAATATTATGATAAAACTCATGTTTTCTTCTCATGTATACGTATAGTCCCCCCCTCTTTTTGGTTGAATTCTCATTTATATTTCTAGTTACTAAATTTAGAATGCAATTATAATCATAATAATTTTCTCATGCCAATCACAATCCGTAATGAAATAGTAAATACGCCATAAATTCTATCTCGAGTAGAAAAATCACCAAGGATGAAACTCTCCGGCACCATGTGAACTCTAGATGACCTGGCCTCAAGAGTATCTCTGTAATCAGTTTGGAAAGCATTGACCACTCGAAAGAGATCTATGAACATGGCGAACGGATAAATACCATAGCACGCAGTAGCACAAACCATCAGACTTCCACTTGAATGGATAAAGTTACCTAACGCGCAAAAGCTCAAACCTGATGAAAAATCCGAATCTATTTCGCCCAAGCTTCAAGATAAATGATTAGGACTTTATGCATAAGAATTCTACCAAAGCAGTAACCATGTTAACAACAGCATTAACATTTTAGTTTAAAAGTTGCTTTGTGTGTAGGATTCAAATTCCGACCGTTCCCGAGGACCGAAAAGATTGCCTCCTTTAGCTAACAGCTGATTTTGTTTTCCACAAGGTAAATGAAGACCAACTTTGAATGGAGGATTACAATTCAGATGTAATGAATGGAGATAACAAATTAAAGAAAACACATTACAAGTATCCAACTACGATGGAATCACACCACAGAAGGTAGTAAAACAAACACACACACACACATAAAAGTAAACCCCTACACCTGCCCAAGCTTTGCAATAAAAACAAAATTTTTATCCCTTCCAAAAGCCGTATGTACTTGCAATTCTCTCAGGCTCAGCAGACCAGGTTCTGACAGGATAGATTATGGTGGAAAAAAAAAAAAAAAAAAGAGGCACCATTTGGGAGCTTCAGTAATTTTGTTAATCGGTCCTACTTACACAGTCATACACAACTAATGATTATTAGAGCGAAATTTTCATATATTTCCGCCTACTTTAAGACCTTGTCTAACAACCACACAGTTAATGTCGAACCTGAGCGTGAGCCAAAGTGACCCAAACATGCATCATAAAGCATGCATGAAGATGAGCATGTCACTTTCAGAGGGGCGGAAGAGTTCTCGCCAGTTCTGGTGCACTGTGCTTCTATAATGAATGTGAAAAAAAAATGTCATGGAAACAAAAATATAAATCAAATCCTTTAATATGACTATAATAATTCAATACAACAAACAACAAACTGTGAGAGTGATACATACAAACAAATTTGCCATGATCCATGATACTCGCGGAAAACAACAATTTGGCGTTGGAAAAAGTTAGCAATAAACTGCTATGAAATAATCTCAATCACAGTTGTAGGGAAACAAGGATTGTACATAAACTTGCTAAACAAATCAGCTCACGTCCTTGAGTCTTTTTATCAACACATCTAGTGATTTCTTTTTAGGGTTTTGCCTAGCTGCTCGGCTTCCGAATGTTCCAAAAAGCCGATCTGAAGGATCCTTCAACTTCTCAGAAATTGTAACCACTTTCCTGTAGTCTAGAGCATTGTAACTTCTTTCCCTGATTACAGGATTTAGAAAATTCTCTGGATGATTGCTCAGTAGCAAATTAATCAACTGCCTGGCCTGCGAAAGTGCCGTTTTTAACTGATTTGCATCCTCATCAGTAAACAAGGATCCTTGATTATCAGCAAAAGATTCCAACAACCGAATATCCACATCAACTCCAATGATTGCATTAACATTGAATCTCTTAACTGAATCCCCAAGTAAGGCTCCAACAATCATCTCTGATATGTGAGAAAGAACATCTTTTAGAACTCTTTTAAGAACTTGAACCGGCAAAATCTGCTGGGCAGTGGAGACCAAGGTTTCCAAATAGATTATCACCTCGTTCACATATTCGTTTCCACTCTGTGGAGGATCATCAGCCATCCAGTTTACGCTTTCAATCAAAGTCATGAACCCATCAGCCTTTGTTTTAAGCAACCCAGAGAGCATATCTTCTGCTGCATCACGAGCTTTGCTCAGTGGGAACTGCCTCCTACCCCTCTCTGCCATTCTTAAAGGAATCCCAGAAAGTTGTGCAGCATGGCGGAAGAAAAAATCACAAGCACGCTCCAAGACTGCCATATTCGCCGCAACCTGCATTGCTTGGGAAACCCCATGAACAGACGAATTGATAAGTTTCAACAAAGCCCCATCCAAGACCTCACCCAACAGCCGATCCAAATACTTCTTCACAACATCATAGAAATCCAGCTGCCCGCCATAGGACATAAAACTCACAGAATCCTCGATAAAGGACCGCACAATGCGGCAACAATCAGGCACTGTCGAAGAAAATGATGCAACATAAGGGAAAGCAGGTACTATGTCCGATGTTTGTATTTGAAACGAAAGAACATTCATCGAATACTCGTACTCCTTCTTCATCAACATCTGCTCAAACTTATCGGCGGCAAGCGCTTCCGCAATCTGTTTACGACAATCGGACAACAACAACTCGTGGTACTTGTCCCTATGCTTGCTCAAAACATCAAGCAAGGCGTCCACTGGGTACCCATACCTACGCAAAGTTACTCCTAATAAACTCACATAATCCTTAATCAATAACAAGTGATTCGCAGTCTGCATTCTAGAAAACTGATCCTCCAAAACAGAACACATTTTGCTAACAGCGGTTTCCCACAAATTCTCAACCTCCATTTTCGATATCAAACCACCACCGGTCCTCAAAACACGATCTTCAACAATGAAAAAACCAGCGATTTGCGCAAAGAAAGTTTGATGCGATTCGAGAAACGGAGTCATAGAAGATACCTGAAAGTCCGAAGTCAATTGAAGCTTCCGATTCTCGAAATAATACTTCTTGAACCGGTCTTCAAGCCCCAAAGTCTGGTGTATATGATACGCCCTGTACAAAGGAGTCAAATCGAACCCTAGTATTCCACTTCCACCATTACCATCGTTTCCAACTCCTCCACCACTCAGTCCATCGTCGTCCTCTTCCTCCAAGGCATAAACGCAGTCTCTCAGGCTGAGGCGGCTCTGCTCCTCAGCCTGCCTCTGCTTGATCCTCAGATCCTCCTCTCGCTGCCTCGCCGAGGAGGCTTGACCGATCGCCAATTGACCTAAATTCCGACTCACCACGCGGATCTCCACCAGCCAATCGCCGAACTCCTTGCTCACCTTCCTCTCGATGTGCGATCGAATCTCCGGGATCTTCTTCTCCAGCGTCCTCTTCAGCGTCGACGACGGCGTCTTGTTCAGGAACTCCGATTCCACCGAGTCCACGCACTTGAGCGCCATATAGAAATTGTTGTTCTCCAGATGGTAATTTGATCTGGAGCAAAGCTCCATAAGCCGAACGCAGGTCCCGACTGATTCGAGAGCTAGGTTTACATTCCGCGAGATATTTCGCGCTTCGACGAAGGAGTCGAGAGACGACAGGAGAGGAACTCCGACGGACTGGAGCTTGGAGTTGGAGTCGGAGAGGGAGGATTTGAGGGAATCGACGTCGGAGAGGAGAGATCGGAGATCGTCGACGGCGAGGATGAAGTCCTGGTAGTGAGCCTTGCAGACCTCTTCGATTTCGGACTCCTTGGAGCGGGAGAAGTGGCGGAGGCTGTGGAGGAGGGTCTCGGGCTTGCCGGAGGCGAAGGCCTTGCGGATGAAGGGGCCTAAGTCCTCACCGTTCGCGACGGCGGAGGAGAGGAGGAGGTGGTCGAGTTTGTCGCCGGAGTCGCCGTTCTCGACGACCGCCGGAGCGACTTTGCGGCGAGTTTTTGTGGACTGCATCGTGGCCGTGGGTGGGTGACTAGTGGGTGGCAGGTGGGTGACGGAGGCGTCGGAGACGGATCGGGAATTTAGGGGAATTTGGAAAATTGAAAGAAAAATTTTTGAGAAAATTCGGAGACGGTGGTTATTTGGACATGTTGGATTAAAAAGGCCAGAAGATGGTCAGATAATAAAAAATTGCTAAAAAACAGAAGATCGAATTGTCGTTTCTGGACAGAATGACACTCAGGGACTGCGTACGGCGAAGATGTTATTGTTATCGGGCTTTTTGGGGGATAAACCTTGGGTATTTTAGTTAGTTCTTCCTTTCTTATTAATTTGGCAATTCCAACGCATTTTCTCAAGCTGTCATGTATTTATTTTGGCTTTTTAGTGTACTTTTTTTGGTGTCTAATCTTAAAATTCGGTTCAGACTTTTTATCTTTGCATGTAAATGGGTTGATTTTTGGTGTCTAATCTGAAGCTTTATGGTGTTTGTATATTTTCTTTTTTATAAATAATAACATTATGTATATGTGTATATATTTACCGATAGTGTTACTCACCTTAAATGCATGGTTTAAATCGGAAAATACTTGTAAAATGGGTGCTATGGTGTTAACAAAAGAATATGGATTGTAAAATTTAAGCAATATATTATTTTTCAGAAATAGTTGAAAATATGTCAATATGAAAAGCTTAACGAAGTATATAGGCTAACTTTTAGTTATATAAATTAATAGGCCATAACTTGTCAAGTATGGTTTATAACCATATAAGTTATAGACAAACTTGTCAAGTTATAGTTCATAGCCAAATAAGTTATGGATAAAAATCGTGATTTATGGACAATAACTTATCAAGATATGGTTTATAACCAGACAAATTATGGATAAAAATAGTAAGTTAGCCTATTTATTAACTTATGTAAATTATTGGCCTATTAATTTTAATTGATCTCAAGTCTTGACATATTTCTCTCTTTTTTAAAAAATATTTACATTTGAGCAATGTCCTCTGTATGTGAACTTTTGTTATTATTGTTAGTTAGGTAAATCATACTTTTCATTAGAAGGCTAAATCAGCCAAGATTACATCAGAAATTAAAAGTGGCCATATTCTTATGAGTGATACACTCATAAAATATGTCCAATTAATCCATCAACAGCTGTACTAAATTTTCTACTATTTCATTTCACAAACGCACAATATCATCGAGTATTCTCTACACCTAATAAAATGTGTCTTATCAATATAAACCACCTCCATTTATTTGAAAAAATAAAGATGTACTAAATTAATTTTCTACTATTTCCACAATAAATATCATAGCATGAAACTCAACCGTTAAAGAATCTCTCCCTAGTTTGCGCAGAAGAATGTTTTTAGCTTGGCCATAAAAATAATTGCGAAGGTATATGCATGGTAGTTTTAAATGATTAGAGACAAGTCATTTTTGTTTGGCAGCTAACTCCCACTTCTTTTCTTTTTTTTTTTTTCTTTTTTTTTTTTTTTTAAAGTTCGCTGAAAAGCCAAATCCTAATTTCAATCCAACGATCGAGATGTTGCCTCACAGTTACATGCTTAGCTCAGGCTCAAAGCAACCTCCACTAGTTCTTTTGAAGGATTTAATTTAATGGGAGTTTGTTGGTTTAGGTTGCATTTTTCAAAATCCCTTTAGTTTTAGATTCTTGTAAACCTAGGTATTCGTGCTTTGGACAACATAATCACACTATATACACCTTTGTAAATGGGGAAACACTAGCACTATTCTGACTCAAACCCTACTTCCATTCATTAGTTGACATGCATCAACTCAATTTTTTGAGAAAAAGAGTTGAAAAATAACTGTTTTAGCTAAGTATTCTTTCGTGCTGATAGACTAAGTATTTTTAATTATTTTTTAATTTTTACGTGATTTTATACAAATTTAAAAGATAAAAAACTTAACATAACGGTACATTAGCGTACTAAAAAAACCTTTTGAATAATCTCACTTTTTATAATTTCACTTCCCTTTGTTCTCACACCTTCTTTCCCGCTGCCAATAGCATGGTAGGCTATCGGTAATAAGTAAGATAGTAAGAATTTATATAACACGCTAAAATATTGCGAATATCATGACATACTAGTTTTATTTTCGCAACATAATACATTTAATAATATTAAAAACTATCATAGGAACAAATGTTGCGGAGTGGGTTATGGTTGTCATTGCGACCTTTCTATAAGATTTTTTTTTTCTTATAATATTTTCTCATGAGATAAAATGATTTAGGAAAAAATAGATAAATACACGTTTAAATTGCATGGTTTTTAATTTTGACTCCTTACTCTTAATTAATACTTATTTAATCAAATATTATATTACTCACAATTATATTAATCAAGTGTAGAGTAAAAATCTAGACCTATACACTTTTAACTTCTATTGGTAACTTTAAGGCCCGTTCATTTCGCCGATTCGAGTTTAGAATTCGAGTTTTGCTACAGTAAAAAGCTCTCAGAAACAGTCACATCTAACTTTTTTGCTATAGTAAAAAGTTCTCACACAAAATCACATATCAACTCGAATTATAAATTCGAATCAACGAAGTGAACGGGAAGTAATTTTCTCATTGAATATTCTATGAGTTAAATGTGGTTATGTTCGATCCATCCCTATGAGAGAATGGACCACGAATTAACCATCTACGTGTGTGTTTTTTTTTTTTTTTTTTTTTAA
>NW_010357428.1:157358-183094 GCF_000414095.1 Morus notabilis
GTTTGTTTTTTTTTTTTTTTTTTTTAACGTACGCACCCTTTCAATTATATGATCCTCTTTACGAAGGAAGAAGACACCCCAACACTTGGCATTTGAGCGGTTAGATGTTAACGTGTTAAAAAACCACCGCATTAAATCCAGTCCAATGATAATTTAAATCTGATATGAATAGTCCCTACTGAGCTTTTTGTGTATGTTTTTGACAATAGGAGCTTATCAACAACCTCAAAAAATATGACGTGCCATCTTTACATTTATTCATCAGAGTGTTTTCAATATTTTTGGGAGAGTATTCGTAGAATATCAAAATTATTTTTTAAATCAACAAATATAATAGAGACTAAACATAATAAATATAATATTATTTTAACAAAAAAAGATACAAACTCAAACTAAATTTATAAATGATCTAAATACAATGAAATTCGACCTAGAATAACTGAGTAGACCAGAAAATTGTCTCAAATATAAAAATAAAAATAAATATTGAGACTTAATAAAAAAATACCCACTTAATACAAAATATACTGTTATTAATTTTGGTGATAAACTACATAATTTTCTCAAATATTATTACCTCGTAGGATGAGCACAGACCTCTATTTAAGAGCTTGGGGTAATTAATTCTCATGATCAATAAAATTTGAATTAAATTTATGAATAATTTCTGAATTTTTCTATCTCTTCAATTTAGTCATTGTAGTCAATTTTATCTTATAAAGAGTCTATGAACTCAAAAAGAGTCTCATAAATGGTCCATTTATTAAATTTTGAATGGAAGTGTTAACTTTATCTCATAAAAGGTCCTTAAACTATTTTCTCTCTTTAAAAATAGTCTCTATGTTAAAAGTTGTACAAAATTTAATCCCTAAACTTAAAAAAAAAAACATGTCAAAACTAGTTCATTTTTTAAATAAGTACATAGAAAACATTAAATATAAAAAGTTGTACTAAATTTAGTTCCTAAAATAAAAAAATACCAAAATTATTATTTTTTTTTTTGCTATACATATTTGACTTTTTTTTCTTATCTATTTATTCACTTGTGTAACTTTGATATTTTTTGAGTGATTTCATTTACACTATCATATTAATAAATGTTATCATGTTATTATTATATGGTTATAATAACTTTAAAGACGTAAATTTTTATAAATATCTTTTGTATTATACCATTAGCTTTTTTTATCTCTCAATCTCTCACTTTAATTTTTTTATTTTCTTATTAAAAAACAAATTTCTATAAAAAAAATAAAATCATAAACTAATTTAATTCAAAACAAAACAAAAAAATGAAACCCGTCACATTCAAAATTCAATAAAGAAGGCAATATCCATATATATCTTAATCATTCATTAGAATCTTTCACACCAAATTAAGGGGAAAGGTATCCTAAAAAAAAAAATAAAAGAGACGGTTGAGGGCAATCCAATTGGTTGTAAGTCCCTCAACCCTAATTATAAATTAAGAGTTTGAGTTATCTTGAGCCATACTTAAAAGTGGTAGCATTCCTTCACCCCTTATATAAAAAAATAAAAATAAAAACAATTAACTGCAAATCACAATCCATAATACAACAAAATGTATCACATAATAATTTCATAACATTGTTTTATCTATTATAACAAAAAATAAAAATATATTATTATTTATATTAGGTTAATTAGAAATATAATGTGTGCCAATAGAATCACTTTTTTTTTTTAGTTTAGGGTGTGTTTGGTTGTAGTGACGGAATGATAATGGTAATGGTAATGAGAATGGAATGCAATATGAATGTACCAGAAACAAATATTAATTTTTTTATTTGGTTGGAGTTATGGAATGAATTTAGAATAGAATGAAATCAATCATGTTTTGACAAAAATACCTTTGAACCTATGAACATCTTTAACTAAAAAAGTGAAGCAACAACCCAAATATGAAAAAACCATTATACATTGTTCTCAACAAGACTCAAATCTAATAACGTATATTCCTCAAAAGTATTGTTGAAAGTTTATCACAAACTTGAAAAATCAATATAATGTTCAGAGCAACCCAAATCTACAAAAAAAAAAAAAAAAATGAAATCATTACAATCATAAAAAAGAACGACTCCAAGAACTCCATATTCATAAGAACATATCCAAATATGAAAAAAAATAATAATAAAAAAGACCCATCAATTGAAGCAACCGGTTTCTTGTGTTTCTTAACCTTTGAATTTTTTTTATGCTATAAAAAATTTCTTCTTCCATGAACAAGAAGAGCAATAGAAGAAAAAAAACTATGGAAAGATTCAAGCTTGATTGTGAGCTTCAATGTTGATGGTGGAGCACCGAAGGCACTTAAAGCGAGCTCTGATGATGTTCGGCAGCCTTGAGAGCTCCAGAATAACGCGATTCTAACGATCTCTGGCGACGCTTGAAATGAGCTTCGGGGTGGATGCGAGTTCTGACGATGTATGGTAGCTTTTGACGTGGGCGTGGCTGCTCGACAGTGCTCGACGCAAGCGTCAGAGATGGAGTCTCGCCGTAACTTCAGGCTGGATCTGACAAAAATATGGATGTGTTTTGATTTTGGAGTAGTGTGTTTAGAAGATGAAGAGGGTAGTTGGGGAAAAAAATGATTCCACCAACCTCAAAATTGCAATTCCACTCTTGATTGGATGAATGGCCTTTCCATTGGAAAGACTTTTCTGATGTGAAAACATAAGAAACAGACTTTACTAAAGGAATTGCCTTTCTTTTCATTTCCATTACCCCCAACCAAACGTGCCCTCAGAGTCTAAATTTGATAGAACTTTCATATTTAATGTTCTTTTACATTCATGGACCAAACTTTCATATTTAATGTTTTTTTACATCCATTTATTTAGAAATAAAGTAATTTTAGCTTTTTTAAAAAAAATTTAGTATAGAGAAAATAGTTTAGGAATTTTTTATGAGATAAAATTAACGGTTTCCGTCTAAAATTTAACAGAGAGATTTATGAGAGAATTTTTTTAAGTTTAGAGACTATTTATGAGATACACTGACTATATAAACTAATTGTAAAAAGAAAAAACAAAGAGTATTTATTTTACAATTTAAGTTAAGAATTTGAATTGTGTCTATAAGATAAAAATGTTATAGTAAAAAAGTAAAATTTAAATTTTAAAAAAATATATTATAATAATAAAAATTGAATCGTGAAAAGAACAAAAATTTTTGAGTACGTGTACAGCTGAAGATATTATTCGATGAGGGCAGCAAATAAATAGTGGATGTGGATCTCAAAAGTCAAAAGCACCGAAAAACCTTCGGACCCTAACCAAAGCCAAACCCGAAACCCATTAACCCATTAACCCAGAACGCTGTACGGCCCTACCCCACAACAATTAAACAACAACCCCAAAAACCCTAGAATCCTCCTCTCCCCTCACAAGCAAAGCAAATTAGGTTAAATTAGATAGTAGCAGCAGCCGCGAGAGGGAGAAGCAGGACCAGCACCAGTCGCCATGGTATCATCGTCCTCCTCCAAACCCCTAGCAAACCTTAATCTCCATTTCTCTCTCTAACTCGCGTTTTTCCATTTCTCAGGGTATCGATTTGGTCGCCGGAGGCAAGAGCAAGAAGTCCAAGCGCACCGCCCCCAAGTCCGACGATATCTACCTTAAGCTTCTCGTCAAGGTTCGTTATCTAATCTATTCTCTGTTTGGAAATTTCGTCACGATTTCGTTTGGGATTTGTTTGTGTTTCTTAACGTGTTTGGGTTTCGATTCGCGTGGATCTGAATTCAGCTTTACCGGTTTCTCGTTCGGAGGACTGGGAGCAACTTCAATGCGGTTGTTCTGAAGCGGCTCTTCATGAGCAAGGTCAACAAGCCCCCGCTTTCTCTCTCCAGATTGATCCGTTTCATGAAGGGCAAGGTAATCTTTGTTTGGTTGATGAGAAAAACAAAAATTAGTACTTCAGTTAGAAAATGAAAAGAAATGATGGCTGATTTCTGAGATTTTGCGATTGGATGCAAATTAGAATTTAAATGGAGTCGATTTTTGCGGTTTGATCGTTTATAGGAAGACAAGGTTGCTGTGGTTGTTGGGACTGTGACGGACGACATTAGGGTATATGAAGTTCCTGCTCTGAAAGTGACTGCTCTCAGGTTCACAGAGACTGCCAGAGCCAGGATTGAGAAGGCCGGTGGAGAATGCTTGACGTTTGACCAGCTCGCTCTCAGAGCTCCTCTTGGCCAGAATACGGTATGCGATTTACAGCATTACAGTCTTTACTTTATACTGTGTTCAGCTTTTGTATAATTACTATATGTTTGTTCAATTTTTTCTTGTCATGTAAATTAATGGTATAAACTCAGGGCATGTCAAAAAATTGCTGCTTTTGTTTGATTTCTGAATTTTTTTGGATTTGGTTAGCCTCTATAGAACTAGATAATTAGTCTTCAGTGTGTGTGGTGACTGAATAAGATCCCTACAACCATCCAATTATCAACTATGTTTAGTTCTATTAAGCTGTTTGGTTATGAAAATGGGAGTTACATAATCTCAAACTTCCGCGTAACTTGCGCAATCCATGTTATTTTTTCAAAGGAATTTATTTTTGACGAGTTGTAATTTTACATTATGGTCAAATGCATGTGAAAATTTGCGTTTTAGAACTTGTCCTTGTTTAATTTCTGCCAAGGAAAGAAAATTCTTTGAGATGCATTCAGTTCTCGAGGTATTGATACTTGGAACTATTTTTCCTCTCTGCCCTGTGCATATTGCAGGTCCTCCTCAGGGGTCCGAAGAATGCTCGTGAGGCTGTCAAGCACTTTGGTCCCGCACCTGGTGTGCCACACAGCCACACCAAACCCTATGTGCGATCAAAGGGTAGGAAATTTGAGAGGGCTAGAGGTAAAAGGAACAGCAGAGGTTTCAGAGTTTGAGTTGTCGAAGCTATTCATACATTACAAATGGATCCATCCGAACTTTATTAATGGATCTCTTTGCCCACTTGCAGTTATGGTTCCTTTTATTTTAGTTTTTTCCCATGCTTATGGAGGAACAATCATGTTTCTTGTAGCAGTTTTCATTTATATCACTCCTTATGGATAGTTTTGTTTTGAGAATTTATTTAAAGAGGGATTTTATTTGTCTAGCTTAGATTTTCAAGAAACTTTATTCTTAACCATTAGAACCCAATTCATTTCCCAAGCTCCCCATTCCGTTCTTTTTCAGTGTGGGGAATTTCTTTTTTGATCATCTTGAGCATTTCACCGCCACACATCTAGTACCTATGGACGAGTTTGAAGTTGGTGAAAAGTTTTTCTGATCATTTTTGCCATCCACCCTTCGAGCATTCTGAAAGCAAATGATAGTGAGAAATTTTCACAATCCAAGTAGGTTAGACGTCGGAGCAAAACCAAATGGTTTGACGTCGAGTCTTCATTGCAGAATTTCTGATTGTATGCTAGATTGAATGTTATTCAAGCTACTTTTGTGCGGAAGGTTTTCTTGGTTAGTCCTTGAATGATAAGCCAATGTTACAAAATACTTTCATTCGCTTGCTGAATGATCAACTTCCTAAAATACCAGCATCTTTAGATGGGAACGGAAAATAGGACGGAGAAGATAGGAAAATTTTCTGTACAAGGGATGGAAAATATGAAGAAGTTAAAAACTGGAGTGGGTTAAATGAATAAGCAAAACTAGTTTTCCTTTCCTATTATAAACTTATTAGAACTTAGAAGAGAGATTCTTTTACTATTATAAACTTTGAATGAGGTGGAATTAGGGGTACAATATTTATCTTGTTTTTATGCAACATTTTTTCTTCTATTTTCTTTCTAAAACTGTTAAGAGGATTAAAAGAGTAAATTCACCACAATTTTAGGTAAAGATGCCAGAACCTTAAGAGTAAACTGTTAGTGGGTCCTTGACGAACAAACAGATGGGAACGAAAGAAAATCTCATAACAATACATAACAAGCCGGCCGCAGCTGCCTAGCTCTAGACTTTAAAAAGACAATCTGTCTGCCATAAATCTCCTTGCATTTTGCGACTCTCACCAACTACACTGCAGAACAAAACATAAGGGAACTGAGGCAAGTGTGATGAACTTGTCGGGTGAAAGATCAAAACTTCTTAACGAAGTCGTAAATGTGAGCGGCGGTTTCCTCGGCCTTTTCTTGGTTGATGTAGTGAGCCACTCCTTCCATCACAACCACTTCCTGCAAATACGGGACATCTCTCTTGAATCCACCGTTGTGTATGTATTCTTTTGCACCGGGAACGTGGTAGGTCACATCCAGGTCTCCTATAATGAACTTCACTGGTACTTTCACTTGTGTTCCACTCCATGCTGCTGTTAGCTCCCAGGTTCTGCAACCACAAACAAAAAAAGTTCATTTTCTGATAATGAAACTCTGTTTTGATTTAGATGTTCACTAAAGTCTAAACTATTCATATCACATTGAGAATCATCTTATTGATGACGTTTGGTTAATGGATTTAGAATTATTTTTGATTTACGTGTGTTTTTTGTGAGAAAAAATACTGTAGCGAGTCACGAATCATGATTCGAACCATGACACGAATCCTTGAACCAAACACACTCTAAGAGTGATTATTAGGCGTGCCAGCTTATTTAGAATACCAAGTGATATAGGTGTGTACTCTGAGATTGTCTTGATCCTATAAAATGCAAATACCACTCACAGGTCCAAAGCTCTATAATAGTTTAACCCTCCAGTGAAGCCCTTCTCGTCGAATTTTCTAGCGTAAAATTTGACGTCTTCTTCCAAGAGCCAGGAGGGCATGGTCTGTGGGGCTTTCAGGTCACTGAATCCTATTTCTTTAGGAATGCATGGAGGGCTCGGATTCCGTCCTAGATAGAATTTCTTCAGCAAATTTGTAGTGTCATCACGAGCAAAATCTTTCTCAGCTTCTCCCGGTTCCTACAGACATCAATAGAATTTCAACCACATTTTGATAAACAGAACTTTCCAAGTGCCATATCGTTTTAAGTCCAAAATAATTGATGATACACATCATTTGAGTTTTCATTCTCTTAATCTCATTGACTAGAACAATTTAATGCCCAGTTTCTTCTTTATACCCCCAATAAAGTTTAGCCATTTAATGTTATGATTTGCCAACTTCTTCACCCAATATCTTCCCTCTGTTTATTCATTTATTTAGATGTGTGTGGAGTGGAGAAGAATGCGGTGAATTTACTCTTAAGGTTCATTTTTCAATAAAAGTAGAGAAAATGCCATTAAATTTGCTCCCACGCCATGCTTCTTTCATTAAGGAGTTAGGTAGATCCGACATGTTCATTTAATTCGATCCATACTTATTCTATACATGACCATAAAGAAGAGTCCTTGATCTGAAAATGTCCTAAAAATGTACTTTCATTAAGCACTGTCCTACAATGTCAATAAATAAACTGTCTTTTTTCAAAAATGTCAGGATCATATAAGAGTGTAACGAACTCCAACTATAGAAACCATGAACCATCATTGAAGAGAGAACTAATTTCAACTAAATCACAATTAACACGTTCGCTATATAACAAACCAAATGGAAGATATGCTATACTTTTCCAGATTTGTGACACCTAATTTTAAATTTTCAGATAAAGTATGTAATTAAACCAGCAGTCTTTCACTGTGTAAACATGATTAAAAAAAACCTAATTTAAACGGAAAAACTCGAAAATTATTGAAGAATAATCTAATTTCCACTAAACAACAACAAAAATATGACCTGTCTATTTTATTTTTTAAATTAAACTTACTCATCTAAACTTTTTATGGTGTCTTTGCACCCTCGACCCAACGCCTACTAAAAATGTATATACTGGAACCACCGGTGACATGGAAAAAGGCCCTTGACTCATCATATGCAGAAAGTTGCTAAAAATACAAAAAGTAAAAATAAAAAAAAATTGAAAAACTATATTTCTACTAAAAGGGGAATTTAATTAGAAAAACCTCGATTTTACACCCTTTTTTTTGTTTTTTTAAATAATTTGATTTACCTGGAACCTGCAAATATAGTAATCGTTGCCAAGCAAAGCTCTGAAGCCTTCGATAGGCTTTCTGGTTGGGTGCCTTGGACTGAAGGCGACGCTCATGTTGACCAAAGCTTTGACTCTATCGGGCCTGAAGAGGCACAAGTACCAGGCGATCACCGCTCCCCAGTCGTGGCCCACAACGAAGATCTGGTCGAGACCCAGATGGTCCAGCAGGCCCACCAAGTCGCCGACTATGTGGAACACCGTGTACGACTCCGGCGACGGCGGCGCGTCGGTCTCGCCATAGCCGCGGAGGTCGGGAGCGATGCAGCGGTAGCCGAGGGAGGAAAGGGAGATCATCTGGTGCCGCCAGGAGTACCAGAGCTCGGGGAAGCCGTGGAGGAATATAATTGCCGGAGCAGTGGTGCTCCCGATTGATGCCACGTGCATGTTTATGCCGTTTGTGGGGACCGTTGTGTGCTCGATCTTCTCCATGTTTTCGGATGAGATGAGATATTGGTCGTTTTTGGTTTGTTTTCGTTTTTGCTCTGTTTTTGGATCTTATGATTAGTAGGAGGAGAAAGCAATGCGAAGTTCAATAGGTGTTTTTAAAGTGAAGGTGTTGACTGACCAAGCTTTTTAGCTCATTAATCAAAACACATCAAGAGTCTTGTGTGTGTTTTTTTGGGACAATTTTATATGGCATTGTAAAAAAAAAATAAAAAATAAAAACTAAAAATGAAAATCAAGTTGTTGAATTTACTTACCGGTAGATTCACGTTTTTACTTTTGAGCTTCATTTTATTTGTACCGGTAGATTCAATTTTTTTCGAGGTTGGGTCTCTTTGTATGTTGGGACCCTTCATATCAGAATTAATGTTTCTTTCTCTTTTTACAATGAATCTCTTTTTCAGAAAATAAAATTATGAATCCCGGTCTTTGTATTAAATTCAATTAAATTATAATGCGTTTTTTTTTTTGAACTGGTATAGTATTTTCCTTGATATGATGATATCTGCTAATCTAATGTGCTATGTTCAATATATTTGATAATTGTGTCTACTAATATGATGTTTCCCAAAATAAAAAATATGATATTTCCTATCTTATCTCACAATTTTTATTTACCTATTGTTTAGGTAGCTCCTTTCCTTTCCTTTATTTCTTGTTTGACCCAAATGGTACAGAAAATGATTGAAAAGAGAAATTACCTTTAAAAGAGAGAAAATTTCTAGATTTATATACTCTTAAAAGTAAATTATTCATTTTTTTGTCTTTTTTTTATTATTATTTTTTGTTTGTGTGGTTTTGCAAAAATAGAGCAGTCTATTTATGATCCGATAGAAAGGAATACCTAATTTTCCTTAAATATTTCTACTGCGCGTGATTTCCTTGAAATTATTGTTTGATTGGGACAGAGCATGATTTCAGCAAAATTTTTTGTTTTGCGTCTTTTATGTTTGTAGAGTTGGATCTTCTTTGAGAAAAAGGACTAATTTGAAGAAGGGCTTATTTTAATCTTTACATATAGATATGGTCAATGGATTTCCCTCCGTATATTAAAAAGAAACCATGGTAAATTCTATTTCTGTAAGGTTATACAAGAAGGAATTAATCTTGTATAATTACTAGGATCCTAAACTTTTTAGGAGTGTATTTATTTACACAACTCAAATCATGACTCAGGTTGTGTATGTGAGAGAAAAATACTATAATAAAAAAATTAAATTTAAATTTATGTGAAAAAAATATTATAATAATATGACTTGAGTTGTGTAAATGAATACACCTAAACTCATGAAAGACGAAAATATATATTTTTAATTATTAAATTTGTATGAGTATTCTGTAAATTCTTTTAATATGATGTAATTTTAATTAAATTTAACGAGATTTACGGTTTACCCTACTAACAAGACCCTACTATAAAAGCGCCTTTATTTTAAAAGCTTACTTTGCCTTCGCTTCCTCAGTTCCTTTTCGTTTTCTTCTCCTTTTAAAAGCACTTTGTACTTTTTACGAGGCTATTAATCACTGAATCACACGACTTTTCTCGTGTCCATAACTGGAATCAAAGATCCTCGCTGGAGGCACCATGGTCTAAATAAAGATAATACGAATAAAACAAATTTTTTTTTTTTTTTTTTTGTGTGTGTGTGTGACAGTGATCTCAAAGTAATAAAGAACGTACTAATTGCATTTTTTTTTTTTTTTTTTTTTTGTGTGTGTGTGACAGTGATCTCAAAGTAATAAAGAACGTACTAATTGCACCAGGCCAAAGTTTATATCTTTTTATTATCAAAATAAAAAAGTTCATATCTTTATTATTATTCAGCTTGAAATTATTAATTGGAAAATTAAAGAAACATGATGATCAAGCATAAAACATGCTGATATATATATATATATATATATATATAGTATTGTTAGTAACTTAAAACTTCTGGATGAAGTGGTGAATGTGGGAGCTGATTTCATCTGGCTTCTCTTGATTGATGAAATGAGCTGCTCCTTCAATAATGACGAGTTCTTGCAACAAGGGAACGTCTCTTTTGAAGCCACCGTTGAGAATGTATTCCTTCATTCCAGGGAAATAATAGACAAGGTCTAGGTCCCCCATTATGAACTTTGTTGGTACTTGCACTCGTGCTCCTGTCCATGCTGCTGTCAGCTCCCATGTTCTGCTTGCGCGTGCAATCCAAAACCACAAATAAAAAATAAAAGGATTATGTTGTAACGATCGAACACGTTGAATATGAAAGAGATTTTTTCTAAACACCACCAACAAATAAAAGATGAATATAAATCACACAAACGAGACCTATTTTCTATTAATATGGAATCCTACCCAGAGAGTTGGGCTTGGCTACAGTAGCAATTTTACCGGTTAATCTGATTGCCCTGCAGCTTTGACGAGGCTAGCAAAACCTAATCTTTGTTTTGTTTTTTAATAATATAGTTATTTATATGCATATATATATATATATACTTTGATACTGTGTGGGTCTAGGACTCCCATTTTATTTAAGAAATGAAACTATCAAAATTTAAATCTTGGTGGATACACACACTCAGACACTCAAAAACTTGAGCTAGCCAAGTGGCAATAATATAGTCATATATAATTGATGTATATGTTGTGATCTATTTTTTTCCTTAATTGTCAGTACTTCTTTGTTGGATACTATTGCAATCGGAAGTTTTAGGTATGTATGAACGATTGAATGAGGAGCTAAAATAACAGTCATGAAAGCAGATGGCGGGTAGAAAAATATTTCAATGTGTGTACAATACACACACACACACACACATATATATATATATTATTTTTTTTTCAATAAGGGCACAATATTGAGAATAATATCTCAGCAAGCATAATTAAAATTTTCCATCATCGAGTGGGGCTACTATTATTTTTGCTTTTGGTTGATTAAGTTCGAAAATTGACACCGTTGAATTTCTCAAAAAAAAAAAAAAAAACATATAAAAAATCAAACCTTTACAGTGTCAATGGGATGTCCTTGGTGATAACTCCTAGGTACTTCGCTTTCTGTTCAATCAAATTATATTTTGTGATTCTAATATTATTCATTTTTTTAAGGGACTTTTCGGCAAGTAAGGTTTTCTATCGCTATATCTGTATAAAATCACATAAAATAAAAAAAATATACAAATTTAACGATTAAAACAATATGACATACCAGTATCCTATAGGAGCTTCAATTATATCTTGAACTTGTTAGGAATAGCAAGCATATGAACCACTCATAATGTTATACATTTTTTCTTTGTAGTAATAATATACCGGTTTATCACAGACTGATTTAGTCGGGTATCACTAATTGATTTGGCGGTTTAGCATTGATTGACCAATATCAGTTAGTGATATACAATTTCAGCATTAATTTAAAAAAGGTGGCAAAAATTGGTTATTAACCTAATTTTCCTCTCTAAAAATTAGGACATGATAATCATGAGAAGAAACTTACAGGTTGAGAGCTCGATAGTAATTCAATCCTCCGGTAAAGCCAGTCTCATTGAATTTATTGGCGAAATGGTTAATGTCATCTTCGGTGAGCCAGGAAGGCAAAGCAACGGGATCTTCATACACACCTCTGAACCCAATCTCTTTAGGTATCAATGGAGGTTTCGGATCACGGTTTGCAAGGATTCTCCTAAATACAGCTACAGTGTCCGACGAGAAATCTGCTTCACTCTCTCCAGGTTCCTATGTACAACGCAATTCACTAAATTCCTTTACAAGGAAACACAAAATATTTCTTGTCGGCTTGCACCTTTTTGACAACAGAATAGATATTCGACTCCGCATCGCTTAACTCCGTATGCCTCAAAATTTTTTTATTTTTTATTTTTCATTTTATTTGTTTATTTATTTTGATATGTATAACATACAGGATCCACTGTGCTTTGTGTCTTGTTGGTGCGGTATAGCATGATTCTTTTAACAACACTTGGAAAAACACGAACACATTGGACGTAATACTTAACAAGTTTCTATAGCTAGTATAGCTACCTATCAGAAACGTATGAAAATAAATAGATTTTAAAAACCTATTTTTTGCTGGCCAAACCCAAGTAATTATGTTTGGACAAAACATTTCCAAATGAAAATGTCATAATTGACAGGAATATAAATCATATCATGTGCAACAGGGCTTAATAATCTGACAAAATTAAGTCTAATTTAGCATTAATTAAATGATCTAATTTGTACTTTTCTGCAACAAGTAATCGTCCTATTTTATTTTTCTCATGAAATGCCATTTAATTATATAAATATTGTGGTATACTTTAATCTATAATAGGGCATGCGATCACTATCTATGCAACTAATATTATACGACTAGTTAAGCACACTAATTTGGCAAATGTCTGTCAAAGAGATGATGTACTTCTCTAAATAATATTCATATCAAAATTAAAGAGGTAAAAATCATCTACCTACTGTATATTATTCTGATAAGGAATAAAAAAACTCAAAATAAATCAAATAAATTTTATACCAGAAATGCTCCATAAATTAATTATTTTCCCAATTCAGTATGTGCTCAAAATTCTGTACCATAAATAGTTGACACTGTTTATAATTTCCTAATGCTCACAATTATTGATTTTAATTAGTTGACTTGCCCTTCTAAATTATTAATTTTGTTCAATTTGTCTTCCTATTTTTCTTAAAAATTAGGTAATAAGTTGATTAAAATCAATAATTTAAGCACTTTTATAAATATGACACATTTATAATGGAGAATACTATTTTACTTCATCGGTAGGTAGGAACTGTGTTTTAACCGTTAGATTAACTAATCTAAAGGCCTGATCAACAGTAAAAGCAATTATGTACCGTACATGCGCATGATATTTTTAACAGATATATGCAGATCTAACAATTGAGAATATTAATATAATTGTTATTTAATATAATAGTTAAAAATAACAGTTCCTTTCGATGAAACATGATAACATTCTCCACTGTAGAGATTCCCCTATAAATATTACATTTCTTCACGAGTGTCTTAATCGATTAATTTTTTATAATGTTTTTGGTGAAATATTGAACTGAAGACGACGAAAGACTTTATAGGAGCAAAAAATAGACTGAAATTAGTTAATAACCTGAAACCTGCAAATATAGAAATCGTCACCAAGCTCAGCCCTGAAGCCATCCACAAAATTGATCTTGGGGTTCCTTGGAAAGAAAGGCACACTGAGGTTGACCAAGGCTTTGATCCTGTCTGGTCTGAACAAGCAGAAGTACCATGCGATCATAGCCCCCCAATCGTGTCCCACCAAGAACAACTTCTCAATTACCAGATGGTCAATTAGCCCTACCAGGTCGCCGACGATGTGGAGCGACGTGTATGACGTTGGTGATGGCGGCGCATCGGTGTCACCGTAGCCACGGAGATCGGGAGCAATGCAGCGGTAGCCGAGAGACGAGAGGGAAATCATCTGGTGCCGCCACGAGTACCAGAGCTCCGGGAAGCCATGGAGGAACAGAATTGCCGGACCGGTCCCGACTGATGCCACGTGCATGTTTATGCCGTTAGTGTGCACCGTTGAATGCTCTATTTTCTCCATCTCTCTCTCTCTCTCTCTCCTCTCTCTCTCTCTAGTTCTCTGATCTATGGACTATCTTCGTTATCTTTTACTAGAGGTGTACTATCTTCGTTATCTTTTACTAGAGGTGTAATGTTTTTATTTTGAAAAGATGAAGGGAAAATATCTAGCTAGTTAGCTATCTTCCAAGAGGCCGATAAATATGTAATTAATATGTATCTTGATGTGCTTGGCTATTTTCTGAAGGCCTCACACACACACACACACACACACACACATATATATATAGTTTTTTTTTGAAAATATATATCTTTTGGACAGAATCCCATGCGACCAATTAAGTCACACTTGAATATTTCCTGCTCGTTATAATGCATGAACTTTTTAGAATGGTTAATTTTTTTCATTAACGTAAGAGGAAAAAACAAATGATTTCCAAACTATTTACTCGTAGTGAATTCTTTTTTTTTTTCTTTTTTTGTTGTTTTTCCGAATAAAAAAAGAGACATTTGTGTCTACTTCCTCTCCATATCGATCCCTTTCGTCATTTTAAAAATTCCAGACTCATCAATAGAACATAAAGTACCTAACTCGTAGCGACTTCTTGATTGTTCCTATAGAGAACTAAACTTTTCTTCTATTTTTGTTTTCACTAGTGAGTTTCATAAATGCCGAGACAAATTATGGTTCAAACGTTGAATATATATATACTTGAATTCACATTTATGTTTATATTTATATTTATCTTGTAAGAGATAATAAGTGAACAAGTCAAATGAATCAGATCGATCTTGTCCCTTATTATTTTTTAAATTATAAAAACAATACTGGAGGGACAAAGAGACGTGGACAAAATGTCCTTCTACTTTTGTTCACACTTGTATGTGGCCTTAATCCGACACGGATAAATACGTTGACTAAGAACATGATGGGGAAGTGACCAATTCAAACTTAGCATTATCTTCTTTCATAAAATAAAACGAATATGAAGTCAATAAATTACGTGTTTAATCAATTCCCTTTATTAACACGTTTTTTTTATTATAAAAAAAAACAAATTATTATCAGTGTGGATGGGCAATATTTAGTGCTTATATCCAAACAGTAACATTAACGCAGTAATATAAAAAGACTAAATATTTCCGTAAACACACACGTCTTATACATATAACAAGTCTCGGAACGTACGCTAGCTGAAAGGTTCCCACTGTTACGCGATATGGTTTAGTTCAACTTTGTAGTATTCAATCTTGATCCAACATTAAACACAATCTTAATTCTTACATTTTTTTTAATAAAAGGAAATTTTATTACCAGAAGGAAAGAAATACATACTCGACATGTTGCAAATGATCCCGAATACAATAGAATTCCACCCGAACAACTAGATCCACCAGTAAAAAAAAATAATAGCACAAGGGTGAATACTAATGCTGATACCCAAAGAGAAAAAGCCCGATCGGCACATAAAAATCGAGCACAGTCGAAGCTCGTTGAAAGAGACCAAACAGTCGATGGATTAATCCAGTCGATTGAGACCAAATCCCTCATATAGGGGACATCTATGCGGCCTAAAACAAACCAGACCGAACAACCCACACCGACGGTGATCGACTCGACCAAGTGGGAGACATCACGGACACTAGGAGGTGTTGAAACCACCACCTCCTTTATTATCAGTACACCATAAACAAAAACAAACACATAACATAAAAACAAGACTAAACACAAGTCCAGAGCACGACCTCCACCGCGAACCACGTTTCTGAGATCCCTTAACGCTATCCACCGAGAAGCCTCAACCATCCAACTCCATCCACTTGCCCTTCAGAGAGCATCAACGGCTCCAACTTGGCCAACCCCATGGCAAAACCAACAGTATTGCTGACCACCCTCACTCGGCGGCACGAACCCAACCACAGCCACGGTTGGGTCCCTTAACATCGACATCAGGCAGATGGTGACCAAACCCTCCCAACCCGCAATAGATCCAAGCAGCCCAAACCATTCCATCCACCCTCCGACCCAGCCCGATCCAGGAGGAGATTTGAGTCTCCCACGACCACCTCGGATGACAATGCCTCCTTCATCAATGGTCTCGTCACCAGGCGGCAAATAGCCCTTTCCCGCAACTGATCACGAATATTCCATTCCATTTTAGCGACGACATGTCGTCGTAATTATATAAATTTTGTGCAACGACATTTCATTGCAAATATTGAATACGACGACAAGTTATTTAAAATTTTTTTTTAAGCGACGAGATGTCGTCGCTAATACTGTAATTTTAGTAACGACAAATGTTGTCGCTAATAATATCGTCGCTAATAACCCTTTTTGTTGTAGTGAGCTAGGCTTCACTCTCTTGGCAGCACAAACCCCGGCACAACGTAGATCCACCGTCAACCACTCTCTGGACGAAGAACGAAGGCCAGCAGATCGGCGACGCACCGACCTACCGGCCCCTCCGCACTCTCCCTCTCTGCCTTTCTCTTGCTCGTTCTCTCTCTCTCTGTTTTTTTTCCCCCCTCAAAGAGTCTCTCTTCTCTTGTGTGTTTTTCTATATTTGGAACGGGAAAGTTTTCACCCTCCCACCTTCTGAAAACAGTATTAACTTCAAAGCAAAAGATAATTCTTACATATTTCAAAGACAAGGAATAAGAAAAACGGTAGTAAGAGAAACACATAAGGCTCACGCTCAACCCTTTCCATTAGTTTGAGATTCTCCTGGACTGCGTACGTACGATGCTTTGAGTGTCGTCTTAATTAACAAGCTGGTCAACTGGTTGTTGGTCTAACTGCTAAAGATTAGAAGAATGCCTAGAGTAGGGATTTATTATGTCGTTTCTTAAACAGTACTCTTGATTTCATAACCCCCTTTTGTCCTCCATTTAAATATAAATTAAGAGGGTCATAATTCTTAAAACAGACAACACTAAGAATGAAGATTAAGATGATGTATTTCTTTAATTTCCTAAGCAAAAGGCTTGATTTTAAATTAAGAGAAAATTACATATTATGCTACAAAAATTCAATAAATTTACATTTATATGCTAGTAAATTATAGTAAATTATACTATAATACTTTCCAAAGACCTAAGCTAGAGATGTCCGATCATTTTTATAGTGGAGAAAAAATTGAAATAAACATATTTCAAATATGTAATTTTTTTAAAAAGGAAATAATTTTTAGTGAACCCAAGGGCATAAATGTTAAACATATGTCATTGAGTGTGGTAAATAAAGATCACATCTTTTCATGGCATTTTTGTATTTCTCCCTTAAATTAAGATGGGCTAAGTTATGCTATTGCCGGCGTAGTGGTCCGTGCCTTACCTGGAAGTCTGGTGGATGGAGACTGGCTAGACCAGTGTTTATTGGGCATTAGTTTAAAGGTAAAATATGTTATGGGTTATGGGCGATATTTTCTAAGGCGATTGTTGATGGAGCATTTTATGCCCACGATAATCCCTTTGGGTTTGATTTTTCCTCTACTGTAGTAAACAAAAAGTTCCTACTGATTTCTCTTCAAAAAAAAAAAAAAAAAAAAGAAGAAAAAAGTTCTTAGTGATTAACTTCATAGGAAAAGAAAAGTGTAGATGAATACAGAATATATTAAAAAACAAACCTCAACTAGCAAAAAAATATAAAAAAAAAACAACGAGCCAAAAATGGAAAATACTTACTGAAAAGAGAAGTTTTTTTTTTTTTTTTTTTTTTTTTTTTTTTTTTTTTTTTTTGCTGAATAAACATCTTTATTCACCAAAAGAGAATTAAGGAGATATTTGGTTGGAGGATTCAAACTATAATTTGAATTATGATTCATGATTTGCTACAGTATTTTCTCTCATAAAAAATACACGTAAATAAAAAATGATTCTAATCACGTGATTCTAATTCATGAATCAAACGTCTCAAGTATCTACAGACAACAGAGATTAAACATGCAGACCTTTCATCCCTTGCAACAATATAGCATTTATATGTTTTATTCCTTTTTATTTTCATTTCGAGTGTGTCTGCTATTACTTCAGATTTTCTAAATGATTTTAGTATCACATAAAGATAATTGAAGCATCATAATAGAGGGTATATATGCTAATGAGTTATTTATGATTAATTGAATGGCTTTCTCTGAAAAAGTTTAAATTTGTTTAAAAATATTATCAATTTTGTTAAACCAATAATGTAGTTTGTGCTTTTCATCTATTTACAAAATATTTATTAGTTACCAATTGAAAGTTTACAATATTTCATTCAATTGATCAATTATTTCAGATTCCTAGCATATATTCCTTTACCAGATAACTTTTGAAAGCTCCTATATATATATATATATATATATTTTTTTTTTTTTTTTTTTTTTTGCCCCCCCTCCTCTGATCGTTCACACTTCTCATCTCTACTAACTTATATATCTACCATCAATTTGCCTTCTCTCCGCTAACTTCTACCAATTAGTATATATCTAGTTTTTCTAACCTATAATTGTTTTCACTTCTAATATAAGCATAGGCAAAATTTAATCCTTACATATAGATATATACATATATATATATATATATATATATGCGTTTGGCTCGAATATATATTTGGGACAGTTCGGCTTGGGCGCCGTACGTATATATAGAACGTCAGTTTCTATGCAATAAATGTCAAATATACTAATAAATGGTTCAACTATGTCTCGTTCAGTTCGTAGATTCGAGTTTTCAATTTGAGTTGAGATGTGATTTTATGTGAGAGTTTTTAACTGTAGTAAAAAAGTTAGATGTAACTTTTTGTGAGAATTTTTAACTGTAACAAAACTGAAATAGAAAACTCGAATCGGTGAAATGAAGGTTTAATTTATTCATTATTTTGGTGGTTTTCGTTATTTTATCAACTTCATGATCTGTTGATGGAAAATATCTCACGATTGCATCTTATCCACAACTATTTATTATAAATAGCTAAAATCAATATAGAACCCAAAAGCGTTTTCAGTTGGCATGTCGAAAGCTGGAAAGGACTAATTGTGGAAGGCATCTTTAGAGTGTGGGAGATTGAAGGATCTGCTAGTTGCCATTATGTAATGTTCTGCTTGCTTTTCGCCCCTTTTGATGTTAAATATTCCGGATTGGAGGGAATAATATGTACGTATACGTACGTATATATGATCCAGTTGGGGGTACTACTAACTAATTAAACTGGTCCACTAGATAGATAGCACTACGCAGAGTGGAAGATATATATGATATACTATATGCGCTGCTATATATCCATATATAACGTTAAGTTTAAGCTTATGCATGCATGTTAAACATAATTGAAAAAATATGTGACCATTATTTCACAATATTCAAAAGTTATAAAAAGTATTGAATTTGTTAAATAATTTCCTTTTTTTTTTTGTTCTGGGTGAAATCTCTTCAACAATTTGGGGAGGTGTACTACCTACGACTTAAATACAGCATGGAGAAGTTTTTCATAGTTGATGGATGAGAATGACAACTTCTTGATGTACTTGTTTTTAATTCCCTTTAACACAAGTTATTCAATATTTTTATATCTCTAATAATTTTGAAACAAGTTGCACACAAAAATAAATGATGCCATGCAATTTGCAATCCCTAGCTAGGCCAGTTGATTTTATCAACTTTCTCGCTTTTTCCCACAGAAAACGCGCGGATAAGACATATATGGGTCACAACCTATTCTTATTAAGTTAAAACCATGATTAAGTCCAAGTGTCCAACACAATTGCAAAGTATTGAAGGGGAGAAAAAGTAAATTTAATTAGCTGAGCGTACTTTGTACATTTCTTTCTTAATCATACATTTAGGAGACAAAACAATTGTCCGTCTTGTTAAATGTGAATCATTTGCTGTGTTTAAAATTGTTCTTGCTATTATTTTTCACGTTTTTTGAGGGAAAAAAATGAAAACGATTCCAAAAAGGTGTTTGGCACAATTAAAAATAAAAAATGAAAATAATAACTATTTTTTGGTTTAGTGTAAAATGAGAGAGAAATGAAAAACGATTTTTAGTCATTTTTCATTTTTTGTTTTCATTTTCTCCTCTCTCGAGCAGAGACAGAGAGAAAGACATTAATAAGTTTTTTATGCTGAAAATAATCTCTTGATAAAACTACCAAACACATTTTTAAAAATAATTTATGTCTGAGATTAAAAACGTTTTCATTTATATTTTCATACAAAAAATAAAATCATTTTAGAATGAGTTTCAACGCACCCATTGTTTTTATCTTTTTTTTTGTTTTTTTGATCCATAGTTGTTTGATCTATAGTTGTTTGATCTTTATGTCCATACTATAATTGCGCTAATATATAATTTAATTCCGAAATGACGCTCATATGTTTTGTTGGCTATCTACGTCAGATAAGTTGCATTCCAATGGAAAAGACAAAAATGATCAGCTGTAATAAAAAGAAGAAGAACAATAATAATAATAATAATAATAATAATAATAATAATAATAATAATAATAACAACAATAACAACAACAACAACAACAACAACAATAATAACAACAACAACAACAACAACAACAACAACAACAACAACAACAACAACAACAACAACAACAACAACAACAACAACAACAACAACAACAACAATAATAATAACAATAATAATAACAACAACAACAACAACAACAATAATAATAATAATAATAATAATAATAATAATATTACTATAACAATAACAATAATAATAATAATAATAGTAATAATAATAATAATAATAATAATAATAATAAAGAATAAGCCAGCGGAAGAAATTGATCGATCGGATAAGGTTAATTTACTAGAAAGTTTTGTTTTTGACTTGATATAGCCGAAAATGATCTGACTTGTTTAGTACTAAAAGGAGTGGACCTTGTGCAGTACTAATAACAAGATAAACTCGTTCCCATGAACAAAAACTTGCCAAAAGAACAAAAAGATCAGAGAAAGTATATATGTCACCGAAAGTCGTATATATATTATATTCATTTTCACTAACCTATACAGTTACACTGAAAGCTTGGCGTACATTATGTACACCAATACATGACAAGTAGGCACTTAAAAAAAATGGGTCATGATATTCTCCTGTCAACGTGTACTCCGACTAGCTAATATAGAGATATATTTAATTTTTTTTTATCTCTTTGCAAATTTATGAATTACATATCCAACTATATACAATTTTTTAAAATTTCTTTTCCAGGAAATACCCATCTCGAAGTTTAAGCTAGGAAAAGAGATCTGAAACGAATTGCGCAGTAGTAATACACATTTATGTACTACCTAATACCTAGCTACTTCTTTCACAAAAAATAATACCTAGCTACTTCCAAAAGTTGCAACTTAAAATATATATCCTTCGTATGTAATTTTTCCCATCACCACTCAATTGTATGAACGAGTAATTACAATTCAACAATGTATGTCCGAAGCATGTAAACTTTATCCGAAAGATGCATGTAACTTTCTTTCCTATTATAGCATGTACAACCATTTTTTAATAAAAGCAATGTTAAACAAGCACCAAGTCAGAAAAACCAACACATAGGGTGCGTTTGGAATTGGTTCCAAAACGTTTTTATTTTCTGTACGAAAATGAAAATGAAAACATTTTTAGTTTCATTTTTGAATTATTTCTAAAAAATATTAAATATATAAAAAATGCTAATTCCTTTCTTTGACATTTTTTAAATTTATTATTTAATTTTAATACGTGAATTTATTAACATCATATATTATTATTTTAAAAAATAAAATAATTAAGTACACTTATATAAAAAAAAAATGATGTAGCATTTTTTACATTCCTCCCTATATATATCACTCCACTTTCCCGCCCATCTAAAACCCCACCAATATTACCACCACTACTAATTTCTCTAATATTCTCTCTCTCCAATAATGGACAATACAAACGACACTCCAACCAACTACGCCCTCAACGGCAAGATAATGCTCAGTTCCGTAACCATCCTCTTCATCGTCGTATGCGTGGTCGTTTGCTTCCACACCTACGCCCGGTGGTGCTCAACCCGGGCCAACAACAGCCAACGGCGCCGCCACCGCAGTCCACGTCAGCCGATTAATTCCCCAGCCACCGACGCAGCGGTCAGTATCTCTTCTCAGAGCAGGTTGGACCCACAAATCCTCAAAACCATCCCAATCTTCGTCCACTCTTCAACCCCCGCCGCCGTGCTAGAATGTGCCGTGTGCTTGTCGGAGTTCGAGGACGGCGACCGAGGCCGTACTCTGCCAAAGTGCGGACACGAGTTCCACGTCGCGTGCATCGACGCGTGGTTCTGGTTCCACTCCAACTGCCCTCTCTGCAGAGCTCCGGTTCAATCCGAGAATGTAAATGTTACTGATCCCCCGGAGACCAGTTCGGCCGATGTCGTGATATCGGTGGTAAGCGAACCGGCCGGTGTATCGGAGACCCGAGAATCAACCGATTTCGCCGGTTCTTTTCCGGTGGCCGGTTTGCAGCCTGAATGGTGCCCGAGAAAGGCGGAGGGGCTGGTGGGGTTAGCGGCAGGAATGGAGGCAGGTTCGGAGGAGATTTTTTGTTCGGATTTGGAAAGGAATCGGTACAAGTCTCTGTCGTTGAAAAGGATTTGGAGTATATAATTAATGTCTGAGAACTAAAACTGTTTAAGGATGAAAGAATTAGAACTAACCGACAGTGCTGTGGAAGACGAACCTCGGAGAACAGGGGTGGTGTTTTGTCGGAGCGATGTTGCTTTGGACGCGCAGCACTTCATTTGTATACGTGGCATTCAGCCGTAAATCTTGTATATATAATATGATGATATAAATTTTGATTTCAATTTTACCGACTTTATTATGTTTATTTTTTTATTTTTTTTTATTTTTGGGCATTTCAATCTCTGGTGTAAGGGGATTTCAATCTCCCTTATACAGTACAAATTCCACGGATGATATGATGTGATATTTCGCTTAAATTTTGGGAGGATATCCAAAGCAGATGAGAAAATATGGAGAACATTTTAAGAAAGTTTTTTTCTTTTTTGTTTCTTGTTAATCTCGTTATTAGGTTCTATAATTAGGTTCAGTCCTGTCTGTTTTTAACATAAACTCTAACAGAAGGGTTAAAACAGATTAATTTAAAGAATTAAGTGGTTGTTTTAAAAAATTATAAAGTAAAAGCATGGTTTCAAAATTTAAGAGACACCCGTAACAAAAAGAAAAAAAGTCATTATTGGCGGAGGTTGAGCCTTGACTATAAACGCCATTGTGTTGGCATAACGTTTTTTCTTTTCCTAAATTTTGGAATTTTGTTCTTATAATTTACTCGCTTCTTTGGTTAAAATTGATAGAAAAAAGATTTCTTTCGAATGTAATACGTGTATACATTCGCATTTATAAAAAAATAGAAAATATATATTGTAAATACACCTAAAATGCAAGGCGCAAAAAAAGTCAGAAGAAAGGAACAAAAAAAAAAAAAAAAAATTTGAGAATAAAATCTTATGCCAAGTCTCTTAATACCATCAGTTTGATCAACTTTTTGCATTTACATCCATAAAAGTGTTGACATGGAGACAAAGGAAAACATTAATAATTAGAATTTGATCCAACTTGTTGCATTTACATTCTATGCAGGCGTTGACATGAAGACGGTAATAAGCCTAGTGATAAAATTTCATTTGTTTACTTGGTGTCTAAACGAAGTTAATATTAATGCTTATCTTATATGGTCAACTTAGAACCCATTGACTTCAACTTATAAGCAAAAGCACATAAGCCACTACTTAATAAATAAATAATTGAAATACCAGCACAAGGGGGAAAAAAAAAGTGTGGCTCTAGATTTCTGTAATGTTATTAATATAAGCATATTAAATGATAAGATAATTTGTCTATATTGACTAAAATTCATTTAAGATAGGAAGTTGACGTTTTAATTTTGAATGTAAATTTGTTTATTTACTAGTCCCATTTAATAAAAGTTCTAAATCTTGAAGAAAAAAAAAAATTTCAAAAAAATCTTAAAAAACTTCAACAACTTTTTTTTTTACAAGTTTAGTCTAACGGTAATTTTACAGTCATCTATATATCATATGAGAGGGTTATTATTATTTTTTTTTAATGTCTAGAGATTCAGAGGTTTAGAATTTAAAACTTCTAAGGTTTGTTTTTTTTTTCAATAAAAAATTTGAAAATAAAAATCTCTTAACAAATTTGTTTAGAGTTACTCTTTAAGCATGTGTCAGTATAATGATGCATAGAGCTACTCTTTGTTAATAGATTAGAAAATTGTATGGACCAAGGAGTTCATCCTTGTTACTCTCAGTTGCAACGATCCCAAGCCCGTGGTTCTTATTTCAGAGCCTCAAAGTGTCCTTTTGGTAGATTTAAGGTCCATACCAACAATCTAGCTCGATTCACTAGCTCATCAAAGAAAAATACAGCCGAAAGAACACCCAATTTCATTTTGGGAATCACAGTCTCCCACATGAGGCCTTGTCTGTCGAATTACTTTTTTCCTTTCTTACTTATTTAAAATCTCAAGAACGATGTTCAACGAAATATTAATGCATTTCTCCAAGACATGTCAACGGAGAGTTTCATAATAAGATGAAATTTTGTAGACAGTTTTAAAGGGGGTACTAGTGTATATAGACATTTATGTCATTAACCCAATAAAAAGTTATGTATGTGTGTTGAATGTTCAATAATTATTGCAATATGATATTTTTCAATTAATTAAACAATTCTTAAGAAGAGGATTATATGATTGATAAGTGCACAAATTTGCACTTTTAATGTTCATAATTGTCAAATTATTTTATCAAATTTGTGATTTTAATTTCAAATATTCCTAAATTTAGAGGATTTAATTTTAATTGGATTTATTTTATTTTTCAGGTTTTTGAAGAAAACAATTGGATTTGGGCTAGTTTACCAAGCAAAACCCAAAAGTTGAGCCCAAGAAAAGCCCAATTCGGCCCAAAGCCCATCAGCCCATCGTCCAGCCGAGCCGAGCCAAGAAGCCGTGAGCCCATCCCAGCCGCCACATGTCGTCTTCTGCCGCGCCGCAGGTCCGTGGGACCCAGTTGTCCCCGCATGTACGCGCGCTTGGCGCGCACGGATCCTCTCCCCGGGCGAGTCTCCTCCACGCGCGTGTCACCCGGATTTCCTTTCCTCTCCGCGTGGGTCCCGCGTTCCAGCATCCCTCCAATCGTCTCTCGCCACGCGTCCAGTGGGGTCCAGCTGCTCCCTTGCGTACGCGCGCTTTGTGCGTATGTTCTCTCTCCGGGCGAGTTCTTCTCCCGCGCGCGTCAACTCTTCCTCCGCGTGGGCCCAGCCAGTACAACACTTATTCTCCCGCGCGCGAATCCACTTGCGACACGTGTCCCACCTCTTCAGCCACGTTTGTGATGGTTTTTTTTCTCCCCCGTTAAACCTTGTAACTTCTAAATTAGGATCCGTTTTGTCACGCCCCCCAAACGGGGTGGGTGACGTGGAACTCGATTTGGGATTAATAAAGCAGATTCCCAACCGATCCCACACTTAACTGCGTAAAAATATAAATAAACGACATAATCCAGGAGCCTCTGACACACAGGGCTCCACCCCACAGGACATACAGTATCGTACATACATGCACATGTAAATAATCAATTACAATAGACATCATCCACA
>NW_010357428.1:183208-183676 GCF_000414095.1 Morus notabilis
TCTCCCGCTACTGTGCCCCGCTCCTAGAGTCTCCTGGGAGGGGTTTTAAACATTTGAAACATAAAACGTGAGCGAAAGGCCCAGTATGATATAATTTAAAATATTTAAAATATAAATGAGTGCATGAATAGATAATTGAATACATAAATAAAATAAGACATTCAGTCCCGACAGAACAGCCGGAACCTCACATCCTTTTTCTCAAAGGAAATATAACTGAAAATAACCATGTTACAGGCTTCAGCAAGTAATTAGTACAAATTACTTACCTAACCAAGTGCCTCGCCTACCCGGACCGGTTTCGGGTTCTGCCCCCGAGGATGCACTCTCCGCATCCTATCTAGGCTTACAGCAATAGACTCTGTTACCAGTTTACAAGACCTCTTATCTTAAGAAATCATCCATTTAACATTATGAAATCGTTCATATGACCCCACGAACTACTCAAGCCGCGGGCCCCATGACTGG
>NW_010357428.1:192192-192954 GCF_000414095.1 Morus notabilis
TTTTTTATTTGCTAATCATTTCTTGTTCAATTTAACACTTCCTTGTGGGATCGACCGTTCAAATTGTACTACAATTGACCGCTTGTTTTTGTACACGTTTGGGCGTAATCAAATTTTGGCACCGTTGCCGGGGAGGTACGTCAACAAAAGTGTTCAGTAGATAATTAGCCAAAAAGGTAGGTACTATTCATATTTTATTTATTTATGTTTTTGTTTGGCACGTTTCAAAAAAAAAAAAAGAAAAAAATAAGGTGAAATGTATTGATACATTTGAAAAAAAAAATTAAAAAAAAAAGTTTCTCGCTTTGATTTTTTTTTTATTTATATTTGTTTGTAAAAAAAAAATTTTTTTTTGAAAAAAAAAGAAAAAAAAATCTCACACTTTACGTGGGGGGTTGATTTTATAAGAATTGTTTTTATAAGAAATTTTTTTTTTTCCCTTTTTAGTTTTAAAATTAATTGTGATTTGATTTTGTAATCTTTTATTTTTGGTAAATTAGGATTTTATTTTGTTTCCTCATTTGTATATTTTAATTGTTGCCTTATTTACTTTTCTTTTATAGTTTCATTAACTCTTAGGATTATAACTAGGATTGTAATTAATTGACTAATTTAGATTTCTAATCTAGGATTTTCATAATTTGGTAGATTTAGGTTTTTGACTTTAGGAATAGTTTCCATTAATTAAATTACATTTCATAATTTACTCAATAAAATTTAATAATTGATTTTGAGAATAATTGTGTGGTTACGTGGAAAGTA
>NW_010357428.1:192981-193948 GCF_000414095.1 Morus notabilis
AAAGTTGGTACTTAAGCGGGCCTCGCCCCACCAATCTTTCCTGGGAACGTTGTTCTGTCTAGGAGACTATTCATTGAGCCAAGAGCTATAGTCTTTCCTGGGAGCACTCTCGGAGGTTACAATTTACGTTACTATATAATTATTATTATTATTATTATTTTTTTTGGATTTTGAAAAAAATTAAAAAAAAGGGTGAAACGTTATAGGGTGAATGAATCGTTATAGAGACGAATTAGAGAGATTCGCAATAAGACCGGAGAACCCTAGTGAAGTTTCTTCCCACACGTCTAGTCCTCATTCGACCCCAGCCTCATTAGTACTTGCAAATCCGTTCGCAATGGCTCAAAACGAGGAGGTCCAGCAGAAGACGTTGAACGATTATCTCCACCCTACGTGTACGGCCACACCATCATGCATAATGTTTCCCCTAAATATGCCGAATTTGGATTTCAAGCCAGGCATGATCCAACTCCTGCCGACCTTTCACGGGTTAGAAAGCGAGAATCCATACGTTCATATTAGGGAGTTTGAAGAAGTAGTGGCCACTTTTCACAACCGAGCTGAAGCCGTGGACTCTGTGCGATTGAAATTCTTTCCTTTCTCTTTGAAGGAAAAGGCTAAAAGCTGGTTGTATTCTTTACGACCTAGGTCTATTGGAAGTTGGGAAGAAATGACGACATCATTTTTTAATAAGTATTTCCCTCACTATAAGACCAATGGTCTGAAGCGACAGATCTCAACCTTTACCCAAAAGGACAATGAAACTCTGTATCAAGTTTGGGAACGGTTCAAGGATCTGTTAAATCAGTGTCCCCACCATGGTTACGAGAGTTGGCGCCTCGTCAGTTATTTCTACGAAGGACTCACGATTCGAGAGCGCCAATTTGTGGAGATGATGTGCAATGGTGAATTTCTCCAAAAGGATCCCGAGGAGGCTTTTGAGTATCTCAACGAGTTAGCCGAAAAA
>NW_010357428.1:194157-197596 GCF_000414095.1 Morus notabilis
TGTGGTGGGGTGGAACATCTAGCTAAGGATTGTCCTGCTTATGGTGAAATGAGAGGGGTTTATGAGGAGCAATGCAATGCCTTAGGGGCATACAACAAACCCTTCTCTAACACATACAATCCTGGCTGGAGGAACCATCCAAACTTCAGTTGGAGAGATTCCAACCAAGCACAACCATTAGGAGGGCAATGGAGAACTGAGTAACAGCTGCAACCACCAAAGGTGTATTCTGCACCTCAATACAATCACATCACCCAAGGAGTTCTCTTGAAGACACCTTGCAATCTTTCATGGAGGTGCTGAGTAAGACGAATCAGAAGTTTGAGTCATTGTTCACACAAATGGTGGAGGAAAGTAAAGAAATGAAGAGTCAAATCACGAAGCTGACTGGAGCTTTGGCTGTTCAAGAACGCGGCAAGTTCCCTTCACAAGCTCAGTCAAACCCAAAGGGTCAACATATGGCGCAAACCTCATGTCTTGATAATCAAAATGTTAAGGAGATCAGGAGGGCAATGGAGAACTGAGTAACAGCTGCAACCACCAAAGGCGTATTCTGCACCTCAATACAATCACATCACCCAAGGAGTTCTCTTGAAGACACCTTGCAATCTTTCATGGAGGTGCTGAGTAAGACGAATCAGAAGTTTGAGTCATTGTTCACACAAATGGTGGAGGAAAGTAAAGAAATGAAGAGTCAAATCACGAAGCTGACTGGAGCTTTGGCTGTTCAAGAACGCGGCAAGTTCCCTTCACAAGCTCAGTCAAACCCAAAGGGTCAACATATGGCGCAAACCTCATGTCTCGATAATCAAAATGTTAAGGAGGTGAATGCCATCAGTACTCGTAGTGGTAAGATTATGGAAGAACCGTCAACAAGTGCCACCACTTCGAGTAGTAAGGAAGTAGTCCCTGAGAAAGATGAGCCAACAAATGTTCCGGTAAAGGTGCCTTTTCCCCAAGCTCTACGTCCAACTGGGAAAATACCGGAACACCAAAGTGAGATCCTAGAGCACTTGACTCAAGTGAAGATTAATCTTTCTTTGCTTCATGTTATCAAGCAAGTGCCTATTTATGCTAAGGTTATCAAGGATCTATGCATTATCAAAAGGAAACACCATGTCAAGAAGACAACATTCTTGACAGAACAGGTAACCGCGGTGATCGACCAGAAAACACCGCTCAAGTACAAGGATCTCGGTTGTCCCATAATTCCCTGTCAGATTAGGACACATGAGTTCAGCCAAGCTTTGCTTGATCTAGGAGTGAGTGTTAACCTCATGCCACGCTCTGTCTACTCATAACTTGGCCTTGGAGAAATTAAGCCCACATATGTGGTTCTGCAGCTGGCTGATCGATCGATCAAGAAGCCTCGGGGGATAGTTGAGGATGTTTTGGTTCAAGTTGATAAGTTCTATTACCCCATTGACTTTCTAGTCTTGGATACTCAATCCGTGGTGAGTATGGAGTCTAAGATTCCCATCATCCTCGGAAGACCTTTCCTTGCTACAGCCAATGCTCTCATCAACTGTAGGAATAGTCTAATGATGATATCCTTTGGGAACATGACTTTGGAGGTGAATGTTTTTCACATTGCAAAGCAACCACGTGATGATGACGAGTGCCACCAAACATTTCTAATTGACACACTCGTCTCAGAGGAGGTTCAGTTGTGTAGCAATTCTGATGATCTTGATGATTTCCTCCGCATTTCTGAATCTGAGAGTTTCGGTCCTTGTGAGTTGGCCAATAATGTCAACATTTTCAAAGACTCACAATGCAGAGGAACCAAGTTTTGACAATCACGTTTTGAAGAGCTACCAAGAGAAAAAGAAAAGCCAAAACCATCCACCAAAGAGACCCCAAACCTCAAGTTGGCTCAACTGCCTGAGAATATGAAACATGTCTTCCTGGGAGCTGGTGATACCTTTCCTGTCATCATTTCGTTTAAACTTAATGCATTTCAAGAGCAGCGGTTAGTTGACATGCTGTGTGAACACAAATCGACATTAGGTTGGACGATTGCTGACATTAAGGGTATTAGCCCCTTAATTTACTCTCATCACATCAACTTGGAAGACGGGGTTAATCCACGAAGGGATCCCCAAAGGAGACTGAACCCGATGATGAAAGATGTCGTGAAGAATGAAATCTTGAATCTTCTGGATGCAGGAATCATCTATCCAGTCGCTGATAGCAAGTGGGTCAGTCCAACTCAGGTAGTGCCTAAGAAATCAGGGGTGACAGTGGTGAAAAATGAGAAAGGGGCTCTTGTTCCCACAAGGACTGTGACGTGTTGGTGAATGTGCATTGACTATCAAAAGCTGAACGCCACCACCCGCAAGGATCACTTCCCACTTCCATTCATTGACCAAATCCTAAAACGTGTGGCTGGTCATCCTTACTATTGCTTTCTTGATGGCTACTCAGGCTATTATCAGATCGAGATCGCATTAGAGGATCAGGATAAAACTACATTTACCTGTCCTTTTGGTACTTATGCTTTTCGACGTATGCCATTTGGGCTGTGTAATGCACCAGCCACCTTCCAGAGGTGCATGATGGGCATTTTTAACGACATGGTTGAGAAGTGTATGGAAGTGTTCATGGATAATTTGACCGTCTTTGGTGACTCATTCGACACGTGCCTTCTCAACTTAGAAGCTGTGCTTAAGAGATGTGAAGAGAAAAGTCTCGTGCTTAACTGGGAGAAGTGTCATTTCATGGTGCCATCTGGCATAGTCTTGGGGCATGTTGTTTCTGAAAGAGGGATTGAGGTTGATCAGTCCAAAATTGAACTTATCTCAAAGTTGCCCACCCTCAAGACTGTCAAAGACATTCGGTCTTTTCTGGGGCATGCTGGTTTTTATAGGAGGTTCATACAAAACTTTTCAGCAATTTCTTGTCCACTTTGTAACCTCCTGGCCAAAGACGCCGTGTTCGATTGGACACAAAAGTGTGAGGACTCTTTCCAAACGCTTGTGGTGAAGTTGACTTCCGCCCCCATCATTTAGTCACTCAATTGGAGCTTACCATTTGAGATCATGTGTGACGCAAGTGATTATGCTGTGGGGGCCATCATTGGTCAACGAAGGGAAGGGAAGCCCTTTGTTGTGTATTACGCGAGTAGAACTCTAAATAGTGCTCAAATGAATTACTCAACCACTGAGAAAGAGTTGCTCGCTGTGGTCTTTGTACTTGACAAGTTCCATGCATATTTGATCGGTTCACCTATCACCGTCTTTACAGATCATGCCGCCCTCAAGTATCTCCTTTCCAAAAAAGGATGCTAAGGCGCGATTAATTAAGTGGATTCTTCTATTGCAGGAATTTGACTTGACCATCAAGGACAAGAAATGTGTCGAGAATGTCGTTGCCGACCATCTATCTGGACTCGAGTTCAATGATCCCGCCGATGGCCCTGCCATCCGCGATAAATTCC
>NW_010357428.1:197985-199747 GCF_000414095.1 Morus notabilis
TTTGTCCCGCCGCCATATGATGCCTTTGAACCCAATTCTCGTGATAGAAATATTCGATTGTTAGGGGATCGACTTTATGGGTCCATTTCCACCTTCTTCTGGGTACCTTTACATCCTCCTCGCTGTGGATTACGTTTCTAAATGGGTTGAAGCCGTGCCGTGTCAAACTAATGATAATGCAACAGTTGTTAAGTTCTTGAAGGAAAATGTGTTATCTAGGTTTGGCACTCCACGTGCTATCATCAGTGATTAAGGCACTCATTTCTGCAATCGTTCATTTGAGGCTCTTATGCGCAAGTACGGTGTGCTTCATAAGGTTGCTACTGCCTATCATCCACAAATGAATGGCCAAGCTGAGTTGGCGAATAAGGAGATCAAACAAATTCTGGAAAAGACAGTAAACCCCGACTGCAAGGATTAGTCCTTACGTCTTCTTAATGCTCTCTGGGCATACCGCACTGCTTACAAATCCCCTCTTGGGATGTCTCCCTATAGGCTTGTCTTTGGGAAAGCCTGTCATTTATCTGTCGAGCTCGTTGGGCCGTCAAGGCCCTTAACTTTGATCTCAATGCTGCAAGTATTCAAAGAAAGCTCCAATTGTCTGAGATTGAGGAGTTAAGGAATGACGCATACGACAATTCCAGGATCTACAAGGCAAAAATAAAAGCCGCTCATGACAAGCAAATCCTGAGAAAGAATTTTGAGCCAAATCAGCGGGTGCATCTTTATGACTCCCGTTTGCATCTCCACCCAGGTAAGTTAAGGTCGTGATGGACTAGTCCATTTGTGGTGAAACAAGTTTTTCCCAACGGTGCTATCGAGGTTGAGGACCCAAGCGATGGGAGAGTATTCAGAGTCAATGGCCAGAGACTGAAGTATTACATTGAGCGTGTGAGCCAAGCTGAAGAGATCATTCTCGAGGCTCTGGTTTACCAAACTTGACAAGTTTGCTTCCAACCTTTTTGTATCATATTTTTGTTTCTTTGTTTCGTTTGGTGTGTTTTGTATGCTTTTATTTTTAGTTTGATTTTGTGTGATTTTATATTTGTTTGTGTTTTGGAGAATCAGTTCAGGAGGCTCGACTTAATTCCACTGTTCATCATTCAGGTGTTCGCTTTTCCTGTCTTCTTCATATTGCATATATTTTTAGACATTGAGGACATTGTCTGATTTTAGGTTGGGGGTGGTGAGCATATTCATGCGTGAGATGAATTTTTGTCTTGTTGTTATTGGGTCAAAATTTTTGTGCGATTAACTGAGTATGATTTTGAAATGTTCGGTTTGAGTCAGTTTTTGCTATCTTAATTACCAAGAAATGATTTCCAGAGTTATTTTTGAGCACATGCCAGACCTTGTGGTAAGATGGTTGTTGACACATTTGCTTGAGAAAAATTCCCGAGTTTAAGGTTTTCATTTTTGGTGAGTTGTGAGAGTTGAGAAAATAGCTTTTTGAACTTTCATTGATCTTTTGAGTTGGTTGAGTCATTAACGGAGTACCTTTACTTAACTTATGACATTTGCTTGAGGGATGATTTCTGATTAGGAATAATTTTTAGAATTTGAGCCATGTGTTGTAGATAGTTATCATTTTTCTTTTACATTTTATCATAAAAAAAAAGAGCAAGCGCATCATTTATCATCAATGTTTATGTAGTTTGGTTGCACTGACGTCTTGTGCTGCATAGCAGCCAATCAAAAGAATGCCTTACTACATCAGCTTCATCAAATGTATGTTGTCTCTTGCCTCGAAAAAAAAAAAAAA
>NW_010357428.1:199907-215881 GCF_000414095.1 Morus notabilis
TGCACGAATTTGCACTTTTAATGTTCATAATTGTCAAATTATTTTATCAAATTTGTGATTTTAATTTCAAATATTCCTAAATTTAGAGGATTTAATTTTAATTGGATTTATTTTATTTTTCAGGTTTTTGAAGAAAACAATTGGATTTGGGCTAGTTTACCAAGCAAAACTCAAAAGTTGAGCCCAAGAAAAGCCCAATTCGGCCCAAAGCCCGTCAGCCCATCGTCCAGCCGAGCCGAGCCAAGAAGCCACGAGCCCATCCCAGTCGCCACGTGTCGTCTTCTGCCGCGCCGCAAGTCCGTGGGACCCAGTTGTCCCCGCATGTATGCGCGCTTGGCGCGCACAGATCGTCTCCCCGGGCGAGTCTCCTCCACGCGCGCGTCACCCGGATTTCCTTTCCTCTCTGCGTGGGTCCCGCGTTCTAGCATCTCTCCAATCGTCTTTCGCCATGCGTCTAGTGGGGTCCAGCTGCTGCCTCGCGTACGCGCGCTTTGCGCGCACATTCTCTCTCCGGGCGAGTTCTTCTCCTGCGCGCGTCAACTCTTCCTCCGCGTGGGCCCAGCCAGTATAGCACTTCTTCTCCCGCGCGCGAATCCACTTGCGACATGTGTCCCACCTCTTCAGCGACATTTGTGATGGTTTTTTTTCCCCCGTTAAGCCTTGTAACTTCTAAATTAGGATCCGTTTTTATCTTTTTAGCATTCTCAAAACTTTATAAATAGGGCCATTGTCAAGGTGATTAGGGGGTTGATTTTGGAGAGCCTAAATTCTCACACATTTTCTCTTGTTTTCTTGTTCTTATTCTCATACTTTCTTTTTAGAATTTTATAGGAATTATGTGCAAGCTAGGCTAGAGTATTTAGGTGAGGCTAGAGATGATCCTATATGTGTAGTGAACTTATTTGGATTTTTGATTCTCCAATGGTTTGTAAGTTTTATACATTTGAGTAAATAATTTTCTTTTATCATATTCTTCTTCTTATCAATATATTTTATTGTCAACTTTCATATAAATCTAGTCAAGCTCTTTTTATGTGATTGTTGCATTATATTATATATTGATAGATATTATTTTATGAGTAGTCTTTTACTGCAATATTGCCAACGATATATTGTCGCTCTTAGATTTCTCATAAGATAATTTTTCCTAATTCTAAACGTTAGAATTTTATTTACTCGAATACATTTTTAATTCATATGTTCTTCAAATATTTATTTTCCGATTGATTGTTTGGTGAGTCAATTTATGAATCAAAATCCAAATAGGTGAACAAAGCATATGGAGGATTCTCAAAGCCTTACCATTTTTTTTTTATTATTGAATTTTCTCCATTTTAAATTGTTAAAAAAAATCATCAAAAACACTCATTCTTTTTCTTTGTTTGATTGCTTACTTTCCTAACGCTTTTTATTTGCTAGTCATTTCTTGTTCAATTTAACACCTCCTCGTGGGATTGACCGTTCAAATTGTACTACAATTGACCACTTGTTTTTTTACACGTTTGGGCGTAATCAATGATGTTTGCAAAGATAAATAATTTCAATTGTTCAGTAGAAAAAAAAGAAGTTAGAAACAATTAATATCCAAAACAAGTGTGTTCTAACACTAAGTTCCATTTTTACGACATTATTTATACATTATTATTTTTTTGAAATCATTATTTGTACACAATTAAACTGAAGCCTAATTATTAGGATCCTTTTCATAAACTTAAATAATACAATTAACTGGAAACTTTTATGTTTAATTAGTTAAAGAGTTTTCTAATAATAAATAACAAGTCCTCACAAACCGCCGAATTAAGAGGCTATCCATTCAAACACAAAACTTTCTCCATATTATAACCCCCACATACTCTCTAACACCACGTACCCCGCTACCACCTTTCGCTTCCACAAACAGCAAAAACAATTAATTAGAATCACAAAGCAAATCAAAGCAAAACAAGGCAAGAGAAAAAAAAAAAAAAAAACCAAAAAATGAAGTTCATTAACACTTTCTTGCTCCTCTTCATCACCCTCTACATCTCGTACTCGCCACAACAAGCCGTCGCCCACGGCCACCAAAGCCACGCCAACAACCTCGAAAAGGCGTGCCAGCACGCGGGCCATAAGGACTCGTGCATTTCCATGCTCCAATCCGACCCCAACTCCCACAGCTCTGACGTCAAGGGCCTGACCTTGATAGCCCTAAGGCTCGCCTCCTCTAACGCCTCTGACATCTCCGAGCACATCAAGGTCTTGTTGAACGACTCGAGCCTCGACCCCGCGGTGCAGGACGGCTTGTCGGAGTGCCTGGAGTACTACTTGGACGCGGCGGAGCAGCTCGATGACTCGGTTGCCGCGTTGTTGGCTAATGCGTACAAGGACGTTGAGGCTTGGGTGAATGTCGCCATCATCGACGCTGCCTCGTGTGATTCCGCGCTTGATGGGCATGAGTTCGTTTTGGGGGGTAAGACTGACGCATTTCGTGGCCTTTGTGACAATGCCTTGGCCATCATTAAGGTCTTGGCTAATAATGAAAAGTGATGGCTAATTTCTACATGGCAATGACACATATTTTCTTGTGTACGTTGTCGTTTTGATAACTTTTGATTTATGTCTCGTAAATCGTTAGTAATTTATTAGTTATCAGCTTGTAATTACATAGCCCTTCAGTGGAAGGGACGTTAAATTATATTTGTTGATGATGATCATATCTCTTAGCTCAACTTGCCACACAATTAATTAGTTGATTGATAATTCCATTGTTGATTAGTAGTTTTCGAGTAACGGTCCCGGTGTGGGGTTAGGAATGAAGAGTCTTATAATTAAATTGCGAGGTGTGGATACGATTATTAGATAGCACCTGGGAAGATGTCATGAAATGGATGGGTTTTAAGGTTACATTTTGGAATTTGTTCAAATATAAAACGAAGATATTGTTATGACATTTTAACTCTTATTTGTCTCACATGAAAAAGTAAAAAAGTTTTTGGACACATTATATAGGTTGCAGCTACAACGTTAAGTTAATGAAATGTACATAATTAAGGATATAAGCCTGGTTCGCTTTACATATTTGAGTTTTTAATTTGAGTTGAGATATGACATTTTTTAAGAATTTTTAATTAGAGAAACTTAAAATTGAAAACTCAAATTGGTAAAATATTATATATATATATATATTAATTCACATCATACTCAAATTGAAAAATCAGCATTTATCTCTAAGCCTAGCTCTTATCTGATAAGGATATAGCATTATAACCAATATGTTAAAACCAATCCGTTAATCCTTGCCCATGGATAACGCTTTAATGCATTAAATTCAAAGTCCAATTCAAATCTTGAATCTTCTATAAATCTGCTGCACCTTTTTTCCAAATTCAAACGCAAGTTCAATACAACTCTGTTTGTTGAACTTCTTGACTTGAACCCCATGTACAGGACGTCTTTGAGCTTCACCTGTTTTTTTTTGTTTTGTTTTTGTTTGTTTTTTTTTTTTTTGAATTTACAAGTTGCCATAAAATTGCCAGCAAAAAACCTAACACATACCTTGTACTTAAGGTTAGCTTCTCCTCGATTTGGTCAAAGTTATTGTCTTTGTTAGCATTTATTTGTTTTTAGAACTTAATTTTTAAAGCTACACGTGTCGGTGAAGAGATTAAGAAGCGGTACTAGTGGAGCATTGTTATAGGGCGGTGCACAATCACCACAAATTAATTGTTTTCCCCTAATTGAAATATTAGGTCCGTTGCTTTTGCTAGTTAATTTAAATCACAATTTAAATTTTTATTATAATATTTTTTATAAATATTTAAATTTAAAAATTTTTACTATTTTTTTTTATAAATTAACTTTTTAACTCAAATTTTTTAAATTTTTTATTGTCTTTTCTTTTGCTGTGTTCGTTTTTTTTTTTTTTTTTTTTTTTTTTTTTTTTCCAAATTATTTGATCGAAAGGGCCGGTTTGTTGTATTATCTCAGAACAATCTAGGTAAAGTTATTGCGATTTCCTTTTTACCGAACAAATCTTTCACGTGGATGAAGATAATACGTTAACTATTAAGAAAGAAATATTGTCAACCGACAAATTTAGGAACTATCATGTAGCATGCAAGTGGGTCCACCTATAATATAATAGTATATATAGAACCTTTATAAATTCTACATAATACATGTAAAAAAGTCGAGTGTAGTATACTTTTTTTTTTTTTTTTTGATAATTCAGTGTAGTATACTTTCTTCTTCACTAAAGACGCTAGTACTGAATAATTGTTTATATAATATAAGAAAGGTTCATTACATTCTAATGGTCATAATTAGCAAGTCGTTATCTAATTCGGCCTCCATATCAACTCACACAGGGCCTTATTGGTTATAATTAGTACCATAATTAAATCGAATCTAAACTGTTCATTGTGAATTATTGGCCTCACATTCTAGTAGCAGTATTATAAAAATTAAGTGCGCACACCATATAGATAACGTTGCTACCGAGAACACACGAATACTAAAAAGCTAATTAACCTCCGAATTAAAAAAGAAAACATGAAATCAAACGGATAGACATTATACAATAAAAATTACCTCCCCGTATATATAACGATATATTAATTAGGGGATATAAAATTGGCTAGCTAAATAGAAATGGAGGGCCTGCAATATATATCCAATAATTATCACTACAGGAAACTGGGCTATTAGCGACGACAAAAAGTCGTTGCAAAAAATATAAAGTCGTTGTAAATAAATTTTTGGCGACCACTTGTCGTCATAAACCTGTCACCGCAATTGATTCGTCACAAAAACACTAGTTGCGACGATAAGCAGTCGTTGCAATTATAGTTGCGACGACAATCGTTGTAAATGAGTCGCTGCAATTATTTCGTCGGTTACATCGTTGAGATGACATGACATTGAGTATTTGCGACGACATTTTATGAATTAAGTCGTCGTAAAAGATGCAAAATTAGCTGACGTGGCTTACATTTTTTAAGACCACACTTGTCGTCGTAAATAATATTTTAATATTTTATTTATTTTTTCTCATTTTAATAATTAATGTTGTATATTCCAATATATTTAAACCCAATATTAAATATAATTCATGATATTATAATAATAAAGAAGAATTAAATAAAAGGAAATAAATAATAAAAAATAGAAATAAAAATTATTATTACAAAAAGTAATTAATAAAATAAAATAAAAATGTAATTAGAGTAGAAATATACGGAAATAAAAATTATTACCTTAATAAAAATCTAATCTCCTAAATTAGGAGCATCACTAGAATCATTATCGTTATCATCAGAAGGATTTGGAGGGGGATGACCTGGACGGACATACGACACATGAGGAGTAACCGTTGGGAAAGTCATGTAGGGGTGCATTTGAGTGATGAAGTCCTGCATCATGGAGGTCGCTTTTCCAATCCTTATAATATTTTGCAGCCTCCCTGTCGACCACAAACCTAATTATACCATCGTTGCGGTCATAATCGAGGTGGAACCATTCTTGTAATACAATATAAACATGTTAAATGATTTTATTATATTGAAATTTAGATTAAATTAAAAAATAATGAAGTTAAATAATTTATACCAGCAGACGCTGCTGAATCTCTCTCTTATGTTGGATGTCCACGTCCTAGGCATCGTGGAAAGGCTCATAGACATCCCTAACATGGATTCTAACTGCACTATCGAACAGGTGCCGTAGTTTTTAATTGCCTTCCAAGTACCTCCACGTTCATCAAACATGAGGGTGATCTTTCCTTCCTTTGCCACTCTGGTAGTGATTTCATGACCCTTAACCTTCCCTCGACCTCCACGACGTCGTCAAGGTGCGGCATCGGGTGTTGTAGAATGAAATATATTTAGTGATCATATAATACTAATGTAATTAATTTAACAAATTTATAATTATGTTCTAACATACCAGACTCACAGTGTGATGGTAACCTATAAAGATCGGGTGGAGGCTGCGCTCCCCCTGAAGAGCCAGCACATGTAGTAACTGGGCCAGACATGATTGCATGTTATGAAGTTTTATCAAATTTTATGAAAATTAACACAAATTATTTTGTAACATGTCTTTAACATTCTATTAACTAATTATAATATTTATTTCTAATTTTTTTAATTAGTAATATAATATTAATTAAAATTTTCATATAAATTTTTCAATCATCCTATACATAATTCAGTATTTTTAACTTCTTAATATTTCCATCTAAATTTTTTAATCATCATATATATTATCCATTATTTTTAACTTCTTAATATTTCCATAGATCACCTATTTTTTAATCATCACTAAACAAATTTCAATCTAATTACCCTAAATTTCAATTTCAATTATAATTTACAATTCACAATTCCTAATCCAAAACCACAAATTAAATTCAATAGCCAAAACAAAACAAAATACCAAAATCACTTTATAAAATACCAAAATATTAACTCACAAAATCCAAACCCACAAACACTGGGGTTTGGAAAACGGTATGGCAGTAGGGTTGGGAGGGCGACGGCGGCCGGAAAACGACGACGATGACCGAAAATTTACTTTTTCAGAATATTTGTCTCCACAAATGAAGGATTTGAAGACTGAATGATATATTTACGCTTTTTTAGAGTTTTTGGATGGTTTTTGGAGGTTTTGGATGGAGAAAGAAGGAGAAAACCGAGAGGGTCATCAGAAAAAATGGAGAAAAGAGTTTTGCGATCGCGCTTATACAGGTGGCTTTTTGCGACGACATTATGTCGTCGTAAAAAATATTAAATAGTCATCGCAATTAATATAAAAATGACGTCGTTCTTCTTCACATCATTAATATTTCTGAGAATATTCTTGAGGAATATACCTGTGTTCATTTTTTGCAACGACTTTGTTAATATGTCGTCGAAAATAATTTTAAGGAAACCGACAAAAGTTTCCACCCTTTTTTTTAGGAAATTTAAATTCTCAGTCATTTGCAACAACATTATTAAACAAGTCGTAACAAAAAATAATCGTTCTTGATAGAATTTTCTGGAACCCTTTTTTGTGATGACGCGTGTCGTCGCAAAAACAGAGTTTTTGGATGGTTTTTGGAGGTTTTGGATGGAGAAAGAAGGAGAAAACCGAGAGGGTCATCAGAAAAAATGGAGAAAAGAGTTTTGCGATCGCGCTTATACAGGTGGCTTTTTGCGACGACATTATGTCGTCGTAAAAAATATTAAATAGTCATCGCAATTAATATAAAAATGACGTCGTTCTTCTTCACATCATTAATATTTCTGAGAATATTCTTGAGGAATATACCTGTGTTCATTTTTTGCAACGACTTTGTTAATATGTCGTCGAAAATAATTTTAAGGAAACCGACAAAAGTTTCCACCCTTTTTTTTAGGAAATTTAAATTCTCAGTCATTTGCAACAACATTATTAAACAAGTCGTAACAAAAAATAATCGTTCTTGATAGAATTTTCTGGAACCCTTTTTTGTGATGACGCGTGTCGTCGCAAAAACAGTCGTTCAATATGTCGTCACAAAAAATAAAGAGATATATGACACCTATTCACGGGAAACTGCCAAATTTTTTGCATGTTTTTTGCCACATCACTGCCAGCTATAAGTATCAATATTTGCAACGACATGTCATTGCAAATAATGGACAAACTGGCGCCATATTGGTTTTGGCGCTAATGTCTATTAGCGACGACATGTCGTCGCGAATAATTTCTCAAATTTTAGCGACGATGTGTCGTCGCAAAGAGTGAAATTTTCTGTAACGACATTTCGTCATAAATAGTGAATGCGACAACATGTCGTTCAAAAATTTTGTTTTTTTATTACTGACGATATGTCGTCGCTAATACTGTAATTTTAGCAACGATAAATGTCGTCGCTAATAACACTTTTTATTGTAGTGTATCTCGCCGTTATGGTTTTTAGAGGTTTTCGATGGAGAAAGAAGGAGAAAACCGAGAGGGTCATCAGAAAAAATGGAGAAAAGAGTTTTGCGATCGCGCTTACACAGGTGGCTTTTTACGACGACATTATGTCGTCGTAAAAAATATTAAATAGTCATCGCAATTAATATAAAAATGACATCGTTCTTCTTCACATCATTAATATTTCTGAGAATATTCTTGAGGAATATACCTGTGTTCATTTTTTGCAACGACTTTGTTAATATGTCGTCGAAAATAATTTTTAGGAAACCGACAAAAGTTTCCACCCTTTTTTTTTAGGAAATTTAAATTCCCAGTCATTTGCAACAACATTATTAAACAAGTCGTAACAAAAAATAATCGTTCTTGATAGAATTTTCTGGAACCCTTTTTTGTGATGACGCGTGTCGTCGCAAAAACAATCGTTCAATATGTCGTCACAAAAAATAAAGAGATATATGACACCTATTCACGAGAAACTGCCAAATTTTTTGCATGTTTTTTGCCACATCACTGCCAGCTATAAGTATCAATATTTGCAATGACATGTCATTGCAAATAATGGACAAACTGGCGCCATATTGGTTTTGGCGCTAATGTCTATTAGCGACGACATGTCGTCGCGAATAATTTCTCAAATTTTAGCGACGATGTGTCGTCGCAAAGAGTGAAATTTTATGTAACGACATTTCGTCATAAATAGTGAATGCGACGACATGTCGTTCAAAAATTTTGTTTTTTTATTATTGACGATATGTCGTCGCTAATACTGTAATTTTAGCAACGATAAATGTCGTCGCTAATAACACTTTTTATTGTAGTGTATCTCGCCGTTTAGCATAATCATATAACATACATAAATTAATTCAGTATTGACGATTAGTGTTTTTAATAAATTAAAATTAATTAATTCCTCATCACCCAAGCTCTAACTTGAGCTGGGGCATTGCAACTTATTAATTACTTCTTTTAAACAATGACAATTTGCTGAAAAGAATAAAAAAAAGAAAAAGTGAGAACCTATGATCAGCTATATCCAAGAAGCTTCTGAACTCATGATAATAAACCACTATTGAAAGGCACTCCTGTCTGAGGCAACCAGTCATCTCCAAGCAAGAAATTGAACACCGTGAAGTTCCCAACATCAGAAGAATTACCGATCACATGATAGCCAGGCCATCTGACTCTGTTCGTAGTGTCCGATCCCGGTCCAGTATTGTTATACTCCGCATAGTACGAAGTGTTGAGCGCAAAATCTCCATTCCATTCACGCCAACCAGCAGGATCAACAACACTATCAATGTAAGACTGCATGTAAACCGTCGTCGAATACTCCTTCCACGGCCTCCCGAGATAAGTCTTGATGGTACCGTTGCTCGCCGCCAAGTCGTCGGCGGCTTTGATGGTGCAGTTGTGAATTGAAATGCCGGTGTTCTGATTGGGGTCCGTCCTGCCTTGAGCTGTGATGGCGTTGAACTGGTTCTGCATGGGAAGGCGGGGGTACATGTTGCAGTTCTGGAAGACGACGGCGGCGTTCCCAAAGATGAAGTCGACGGTGCCGTAGATGTCGCAGTCGCGGTAGAATTGCCGGAGGGAGTGGGTGTAGAGAGTGTCTTGGTAGGCTTCGAAGCTGCAGCTGTAGAATGTGGAGAGATCGGCGCCGTTTCGGAGCGCGACGGCCTGGTGCTTGATTGCTCCGGCGGTGTTGCGGAAGGTTATGTTCACCGCCACGAATCCCGGCGCCACAACGGCTGCAAGGTTGGCGTAGAATAATTAGGTCATCAGAAAACTAGGGGTTCGTTTAGCAGATGAATCTAGAATCATAATTTTAAATCCTGATTTAGAATCGGTATTTATTTATAGTAATTCTAAATCATGATTTGAAATTAGTATTTGGTTTGTATGATTCTGAATCATAATTCAGAATCAGTATTTAGTTTGTATGATTTTGAATCATGATTCAGAATCTGATGTGATGTTTTAAACCAGAATCACTCATGATTCTAAAACCACCTCCATCTTGATTCAAGGTGATTCAAACTCTTGATTCTGAATCATGATTTGAACTCAAAATTATGAATCATGATTCTGATTCTAAAATTATGATTAGAATCATCTTAGTTTGAATCCTCAAACCAAACGAATCTTAAAACATTTCAATATGTGGTTTGGCTCCACATGAGTCATAAATATGTACATCTTTTGGCACGACTGAACTGAACAGATAGTGTCTTTTTTTTTTTTCCCCTTGTCACTGTTACAGGGGTTATGTCCTGTTAGTTACAAACGTGAGATCCTATGATAAACATACAACAAAATTTAATGGAAATTTATGATTTGTAAAAAAAAAAAAAAAATTAAAACTAATATGTATACATGTTTAATTAAATAAAAGAATTCTTATGACATTACCGTATTAAGAACTACATCTAATAATTAAAAATTGAATTTTTTTGTAAATCCTTTGTTTTAGAACTCACCTTTTGTTAAAGTACGATGGTTACCACTATGTTGGTGCTTCTAACAATATTGTTGAAATAAATATGGTGTAAATAGCATAAACTTTAAGGGGGTTTAATGGTCATGAATATATATTTTAAAATCAATTTTATTTTTATGTTTAAAAATGCCAAATATTTATTTTGAAAAACTATATGGATCCAAGCAATAATTTGCTGACTTTAACATTATTATATGATGAGTTTCTTATCACCCTTAAAAAAGGAAATTTAAAGCTTTAACTTTATTCAAGACAGTACTTACCAAATGTGGCAGAGTTGTAAGTCGTCCACCCATCGACGACACTCCGGTTTCCTGTAATAATAGTCTGATTGATCCCATCTCCGATCATCATCAAGTACCTCTTGTTCTTCGCAATGGACACATACTCTTCATAAACACCCGCCGTCACATAAATCAAGAAGTACCCATTGCTAGCCAAAGAGTTGTTCGGCGCGGCGCTAACGGCGTCGTTTATGGTCGTGAAGTTTCCGCTACCGTCCTGACACACCGTCACGATATCGTTCACCGACACTACCTCGTCGTTCTCATCCTCCGCCTGAAGCAGCTTCCGCCGGCTCACCGCCTCATAAACGGCCCTATTCTGCCCCGACATCCGCAACGGCAACCGTCTGTTTGTGGTCCCCAACTGCTTCCCTCCCGGCGACCACGTCGTCGCCTTCTTCTTCTTAGGTACCCAACCTTTGGTGAAGAGAGCGAGGGAGACGCTGTAGAGCTTAGTGTCGTTTTTGAGCGGGGCTGAGATGCCATTTTTGACGCTCCAAGACGACGCCGTTGCTTGTATGCCATCCAAGCAGGTTTGCTGGTTGGTCAAGATTGCGCTCAGCAGGGTTTGGACGTCTTCGGCCTTTAGGGTTGAGAGGACTCTGCTGGTTTTGTTGACGGTTTCGAAGGAGCTCAACAGGAAGTCCAAGTTTAGACCTGCGAGCTGCCGGCAGTCCTCGAGAGCTCGGACCGCCGGCACCGATAGCTTGTCGCGGTTTCGGAGGTACTTTTCGATTAAGGACTTGAATTTTCGGGCTTGGGATACGGATTTTTTGACCGAGGCACGGCCGTAGTAGTAGACATTCCCGGTTTGGTTATAGGGTTGAAGAACATTTTTACAGTATGTTGGATCTGGGATGTTTTTGCAAAGGTTTTTCGGGGATACAGGAGTTGTTGGAGAGGTGTTATCTGCAGCCAAAGATGGAGAAGAAAAGGAGAAGAAGATGAAAAATGAAGCAGCTAAAATGGTCATGACTAGCTTGAGAGCTTTCATGGCTTTGGAGAAAAGGAAAGTTGTTTTTTTGAGAATGTGTATGTTATGTGTATTGATTAGTGGGATTTGTTAAGGGGAATTTGGTTTTAATTTATAAGGGAGTGTTGGGAATGAGTGATATTGAGCTTTATGTAAAATATAATACTGTAGTTGTAGGGGTTAAAAGAGAGAATTTAATAAGGTGGTATTGTATTTTGTCAAAGTCAACCTCTAAAACTGTACAAAAGCGCGTCGATCTTGCAGGACTTGGACGTTCCATGTGTACGTTGCCATGAATGTTAGAGATAAAGACTCAGACAGGTTCTATTTTCGGAGCATATTTTTGTAAATCTAACTTAATTCAATATTTGATCTTCTAGAATATATTTTCTATTCAAATTGATATATTACATTTTCATTTATTTTACTAATTCGAATTTTACTATAGTAAAAAACTTTCAGAAACAGTGACATTTAACTTTTTTATTACAGTAAAAAATTCTCATATAAAATTACATCTCAATTCAAATTAAAAACTCAAATCATCAAACTAAACAGACCCTACATATATTTTATTCCTCGGCATCTGGGATTGGCTTTCCACTACACACATATACGTCATTTCTAAATGCAGGTTGTTGTGTTGGTGCATGACAACCGGATTAGTGGAATTATTGTAACGTTGGATATGCAGTCTTTACGCCTAATGTAGATAATAATAGACAAATTAGTTATATTTTTCCAGATTTTGTCTGATCATTTGCGAGATTCAACTTTGAATTTCAAGCGTGAGTGGTCAAGTTGAATCCAAAATTAAAAAGAAAAAAAAAGAGAGAAAAGGTATTACTGGCCAGTCCTTTTCTCCAATATATTGATATTTCACTGTGCAGTTGGTATGGTTAATACACCAACCATTAGTGGAACCTCATTTCCTTAATTTTTTTGGTAGACAGTTTCATTGTTTAATTGGACCCATGTCTATCTACCTAGCTACATTTTCTTGCTACATATTTAAGTGGTGGCCACAGCATTGAAGTCGTTAATTCATTGACGCATATTATAAAGCTATATGTAGAAGCTATATGAAATTATTTTTGAAGAGTCAATTAGCTAGCTATATATACTTAATCCTGATCATGAAGTGGGAAGTGATAAGTCGGAGATATCTTTTTCAAAGTTTTACCTTAGTTTTTTATTATAATAAGTTTTCTTTTATGATTAAGTTTGAATGCGTTTCATTGGCATCTAATTTGACTAATGAGACAAATTAGCAAAAGACTTTTGCATTTTGAAAGGAAGGATATATGATATATGATTGAAAAAGTAATTGAGATTACTACGATAGGGAATTATAGTCCATTTGAAGTTGCTTGTGCTTTTAATAGAAGCACTACTTTTACATAAAGTAAAAATATAAGTAAAAATAGAATTTAAAAATTAGACATTTTAACTTCTTAAAATAATTTAAAAAATATATTAATTTATGTGTAAAATACTTTTATCCGCTTTTATTAAACACTACAATTATATCATTTATTATGCAAAATACTTTTGAGAGTTTTAAAAATAATCTCAAACACACCCTTAATTCGACGGTGGGTTTTGACTACTTTCTCTTTTCTTTGACAGCAAAGAGTTTGGCAGTATTCATTTTGGTCAACACAAAGAAGGGATGTGAGGCCCACTTTTCGTATGTTTTCGATTACACAATCAATTAAAAGGTAACATTCTTTCACTAACGTGGGTTTTGGTGGGATATTTTTACAAATTGAAAAGTCAGGCCAATGTAAATGACATACACATACATAATTTTCGGTAGAATGTAAATCTTGCGTACTGAATATAGAAGTGATCTAAATAGCAACAGTTTTTTGGTAACATGTTCTACTTTTAAAATTACAATAGTTTCCCATTGCTTAAATCTCTACTGGTCAATATATATAGAAGCAAAGTTTGGATTACTATAACATACAACGTCAATGAGATGGTGAATATGTAACTTGCTAAGTGGATCAATATTAGAGTCACATTGAGTTAAGTGGGTACACGTTTAGAAATTTTGATTTTTTAAAAAACTTTTTTATTAAATTTAGTTTTGTCTCTATTATATATATAATATAATTATACTCTCATTCAATAATTGAAATATATGTCTTTATGCCCCAATGTTCAAGAAAGAAAAAACACTACAACAAAAAAGCCATTTGCGACGACAAATGTCGTCGCAAATAATACAATATTTGCAACGACATGTCGTCGCAATTACTCATCGTTAAATAAAATAATCATGTTGTCGCTAATAACTTAAATGTCGTCGCAAATAATTTTGGAGCGCAAATTTCAATGGTGCGGATTTTTACCGTCAAGGTAATCAATTTTTTGCGACGAAAAGTCGTCGCAAATAATATTATATTTGCGACGACATTTGTCGTCGCAAATAATTTCATGTTATTTGCGACGACATTTTCTCTTTGTCGTCACAAATAATCTTTTTAAGATTTCACCAAAAACTAAACGCGGGAAAAATGATTATTTGCGATGACATTTTAAATTTATTTGCGACGACAATGTCGTCGCAAATAAGTCTGATCTAATATACCATATCTTCTTCCTCTTCATTTTCCCCCGATGCTTTCTCTCTCTCCTGCTAAGTCTCTCTCTGTGCCTCTTGTTCCCCTTGCCGCCACCGCCGTCCGTTGCCACCGGCCCTCTTCTCTCTCTCTTCCCTTTTCTTTCTCTCTCTTCCCTTCTCTCTTCTTCCCCTCTCCGGCCGCCGCCGCCGCCCCGCCCCCGCCATTCCTCTCTCCTTTTCTCTCTCTCTCTCTCTTCCCTTCTCTCCCTCTCTTCCCTTCTCTCTCTCTCTCTTCCCTTGCTCGCCGCCGCCGCCACCGGCCGGATTCTGCCGCCACCCCGCCGAATCACCCGTCCCCGCCTCACCGTTCGACGTTACCGGTATGTTTTACACACTCCGGTAACTTTTTTATTGTTTGAATGTGTTTTGTTGAGTTGTTTGTAAAGTGTTTGTAAAAATGTCTAAATGAGGTTTCTAAACATTTACTATCAGGCTGTGTAAATGTTAGTTTATGACGTTAATTTATAATTATTTTTGAACTAGTGGTTAATTTATTAATTTACATTATTTGTTAACATAATTAGATTTAATGCTAAGGAATGAAATTTTTTTGTGTATTTAAATATGTTACTCTAGATGTTAATAAAATGTTAATTTCGATCACGTTAAATTATGTTCGATGTTTCAATTGGAAGTAGGCGTTTGATTTTTCACCTTCGTCGTTGTTTGCCCGGTTCCTTAGACGTAATCCCGCTATTTTCAGCCCCCGTTTAGTGGGTTTGAACTTTGTAAGTTTTTTATATCTATTGTACTTTTAGTTTAAAATTGTTGTAGTTTTTGGTTGTATGAATTCGGGATTATGATTTTGATATTTGAACTATGATTTTCTTATATTGTTGAAATTTAGTATATGTTTGTGATTCTTATTCTGGGTGGCACATCTTGCAACTATGGTGTGCCGAAATCTTTTGAAGTTGTTTTTCTGCAGGTTTAGATTTTTAGATCATAAGAAAAATAAGCCGTTATGTTGCCAAAATTTAGTTGGAAAACGAGAATTTTAATAAGTTCATTAACAAACTTTAATGAATAAAATTTAATTGTGTTAATAAAGAGTAAAATTAAAATTAATTAAACACATTAATAAATTGTTATGTCTGTTGTTGTGTATAGTTGAAATGCCGATTGACAAAAGTTGGATTTATTTGAGGAAGTGATTGCAGCCCAACATCCAATTACCTACGATTGATCGTCCAGAACCAGTTGACCTAGACGCTCCTCTGCCTCCTTCAGATGATGACGGTCCTGATGATGATTCAGATGTTGGCGATGCTGCAAACTTAGATGATTAGTTCCGTTATATGTACTTTTTTATTTTTCACTTTATTTAGACTTTTATATTTTTTTGAACATTATATATGCACTTCATGTAGTATTCATAATATATTTTATAAATTTATTTAGATTTACTATTTTTAATATTAATTTATATTTCACTTTTAATGTATCTTAATAAATTCTATTAAGTATGTAACATAATAATGTTTAATTAAAATTATTAAAAATTAATTAATTGCTAATTTCGGATTTTTGCGATTGTAGCTTAACTCAAAAAATTATAAAATATAAAAATATGTCTCCAATTAACAAAATCTATTTCTATTTTCTTTATGTCTCCAATTAACAAAATCTATTTCTATTTTCTTTTTTCCTTTATCTTTA